>NC_092340.1:232657500-232922500 GCF_046630445.1 Rutidosis leptorrhynchoides
TTATATAATAGACCACAAGATACTCATATTTCGAAAACAATCTGTGCAGGTCTGCTCACTGCTGTAAAATCATTCATTTGAAGAACACCGGTGAAATGTCACGTTCTTATTGATTAAAAACGTTCCATATTAATTGATTTCGTTGCGAGGTTTTGACCTCTATATGAGACGTTTTTCAAAGACTGCATTCATTTTTAAAACAAACCATAACCTTTATTTCATAAATAAAGGTTTAAAAAGCTTTACGTAGATTATCAAATAATGATAATCTAAAATATCCTGTTTACACACGACCATTACATAATGGTTTACAATACAAATATGATACATCGAAATCAGTTTCTTGAATGCAGTTTTTACACAATATCATACAAACATGGACTCCAAATCTTGTTCTTATTTTAGTATGCAACAGCGGAAGCTCTTAATATTCACCTGAGAATAAACATGCTTTAAACGTCAACAAAAATGTTGGTGAGTTATAGGTTTAACCTAGATATATCAAATCGTAACAATAGACCACAAGATTTCATATTTCAATACACATCCCATACATAGAGATAAAAATCATTCATATGGTGAACACCTAGTAACCGACATTAACAAGATGCATATATAAGAATATCCCCATCATCCCGGGACACCCTTCGGATATGATATAAATTTTGAAGTACTAAAGCATCCGGTACTTTGGATGGGGTTTGTTAGGCCCAATAGATCTATCTTTAGGATTCGCGTCAATTAGGGTGTCTGTTCCCTAATTCTTAGATTACCAGACTTAATAAAAAGGGGCATATTCGATTTCGATAATTCAACCATAGAATGTAGTTTCATGTACTTGTGTCTATTTTGTAAATCATTTATAAAACCTACATGTATTCTCATCCCAAAAATATTAGATTTTAAAAGTGGGACTATAACTCACTTTCACAGATTTAGTAAACTTGAAGGGATTTTTGAAGTGTTCTTAAAGTGTTCTTCCTATGATGATTATTGCTTGATTATTGAAGTGATTTTTGATGAAGATGGTGATTAACTACTGGAAAAATACATTCATAATAGTGTGTGTGTGTTGAGAGAGAATTAGAAAGAGAATTGGAAGTGAAATGGAGTGAATGATGAGTGGTAATTGGTGAGTGGTGAGTGGGGTTAAAAGGAGTTCTAGTTAGTTGACTAGCTCATGGTAGAAGTTAAAATTGATTAGTCATACATGACATAATCAAGAGTGGAATCCCATGCTAGTTCCTATTGGTATATACCCATAGTAAGTACGTTTTGAAGCTGTGTATAATACGGGTAAGAATACGACTAGAATTCTTGATGAAAGAAAAGAATGGGAAAGTAACTGTAACCATTTTCGTTAAGTATGAGTGTTTTGATATATGTCTTGAAGTCTTCTAAAAGTATTTTAATACATCTAAATACACTACATGTATATACATTTTAACTGAGTCGTTAAGTCATCGTTAGTCGTTACATGTAAGTGTTGTTTTGAAACCTTTAAGTTAACGATCTCAATTAATGTAGTTAACCCATTGTTTATTATATCTAATGAGATGTTAAATTATTATATTATCATGATATTATGATATATTAATATATCTTAATATGATATATATGCATTTAAATGTCGTTACAACGATAATCGTTACATATATGTCTCGTTTCGAAATCCTTAAGTTAGTAGTCTTGTTTATATGTATATAACTCATTGTTAATATACTTATTGTGATGACCCGAGAATTTCCGATCAAATTTAAACTTTAATTTTATATGATTTAATGTTTTCGACACGATAAGCAAAGTATGTAATGTTGAGTCTAGAAAATTTTGAAACGATGCTCATGTATTCAATTACCCTTCGACTGTTCTCGACGATTCACGAACAACTATTTGTGATTAGATACATATATATTTATTAATATTAATATATATATATATATATATTAATTCGAAATATAATTATCTTTATTAATATTATTATCATTATTATTAATTATTATTAACATTAATACTACTACTAATATTATTATTAATATTATTAGTAATATCATTATTACAAAAATTATTATAATTATTATAATTAGAGTTATCATTATTATAATACAACTTATTAATATTGTTATTAGATATTATTATCAATAATACTATTATTAATATATTAATGTTTATTAATTAGTAATGTTACATATTATATATATGATATAGACAAATTCTATTAGATATCCCTCTCAAACTTTATTTCTCCTTTTCTTCTGTACGCTCGTGATTTCTATTATTCGTTAAAGTGCTATATCAATTATCATTATGTGTACCATTTTACTTTCCTTACTTTTAACTCCATAACTATCTCATATACATTGCATTCACTTATATATATACATACATATCGATTATGATTAGAAGATAGATACTTTTGATAGAACACCATACTACCAAGATCACCACCTTCCACTCACCTTCCCCGACACCATGATCATCACCCACCACCATGACCACCGTGAGTACCACAACTCTTTCCTCTCCTTTTCCTATTTGAGAAACCCACAACCATTACCTTGTTTGAAAAACATGTTTGAAGCTGCTTTTATGTTCATGCTTCTGTTAATGAACCAAGACACGACACACACTAAACAAAACCACATCACCATTTTGATTTAGTCATCAAACTCACTAAACCAACATCTTTTCTCTTGTTTTCTTGTTCCTCTTCCGAGTCATTCGAGATCACACACAAAACCACTGTAAGAACCTAACCATATCACCATTTTAATTTATTTATGTTATTCCTTTCTTTTTCTTGTTATCATCCAACTGCTTATATCCTTCTTGACTCGACCACGATACCGAACCGAACACCCCTTCCTTCTTGCTCGATAAACCATCAACTTAGATCACCTTCATCATTTCTTTTTCTCCATATAGATATATACATACATACTAACCACCACCTTTTAAGTCACCCATGTTGCAACCGTCCTCAACCGCCACTTCCTTCTATATCTTTCTAAAATTCTTGTTTGCTCAAGCCCACGAATACCACCACCCAACACACCGAATTCAATGATTTAAAGGGTCATTCTCGCTGTTATTGTATTCCTGTTCGAATTGCAGCCTTAGTTGCTAACATTTATATATTCTTGCTACAAAAAGCGAAGTAATGAATATGATGATGGCACGTTTTTCTTTCTTTCTTTTCTATCTCTTTTTGGCCGAAAGTTTCAATCATACAATCCATAAACCCACTTAAATAATCAAAATATCCTAACTTTTTCCAATTGCAACTTGATTGATTATTTAATATTGAAAAGTGGAAGTGAGCTGCCATTTTTCTTTTGATCGAAAGCTTCCAAATACTAACAACCCACTTGGAATATTGAAGATGATAATGGAATGTGACATAATGATGATGTAGGAAGTAATCTAAGAAGTCGACTACCGTTGTTATTTTTTTTATGTTTCAATATCAAACACCCAACACAAACAAACATTCATGTACCCTTTATCAAATGAAACCCCACACCATAAAACACTCTATTTATTTTCCATTTCCAGCGAAACTTTTCAAACCCATTTGTGCAAGTTGATAATTTAATATTACGACTATTATTATTCTTGTCCACCAGCTTCTGTTTCGTTTCCTCTTTACAACATGAAACTTTTCCCTTTGGGCCATGTACCAACTCAAACTGATGGTGGGCTGAAGTTGATATTTTCCTGTTGGGCCAAGTCCCCTTTTCAAGATTGGGCTATAATATTTGGGTCAATCTGTAGAAGAGTGATCGAGCTACCTTATTTACATTTGTGAGATTAAGGAACGAGATTATGATAGATAATAATACAGGATGATGATAAATGATGACGATATGGATGATGATATCATGATTGAGATGTTAGTATACGAGTGATAATGATGAAGAAGTAGATGAGATGATGATCGTGATATGAAGATGACGAGACCCATGGTGATACTACTGCTACGTTGTTTCTATTTGCGAACATATAATGATTCGTGAATGATGACAGTAATTATGATAAGTCGGTGTTAATGAATAATGGAAATGATAAACGATGATGTTGGCATGATAAGTTAATGATGAGGTTACGAGGAGATTGATGGCAATTTTGTGTCAACGAAGATGATTATAATTAAGATTATGAATTATCTTAATGATGATGATGATAAAATAAACTTGATGATTGTGATATAAAAATTAATGATGAGGCGATGATAAACAGAATTCAATCGGTAATTACCTTGATCTGTTTAATTTAGTGAAGAAGAAGACTACTAGAAAACAAGGGTCGAATAAAATTAAAATGAGAATAAAAGTAGAAAAAGGGGATTAGCTCAACTGGTTGGGTGAGTTACAGGGTTAGCGTGAGGTCGCGGGTTCAAGCCCGGGCAGCGGCGTTTTATTTTTAAAGCTCCTTTCTTCAAAGGTTGTACATTTTTATTATTATTAGTACTATTATTATTACTACTTATATTAATATGATTATTATTATTGATAATAGTAGGATTATTATTATTATTATTATTATTATTATTATTATTATTATTATTATTATTATTATTATTATTATTATTATTATTATTATTATTATTATTATTATTATAAAAATACAACCTTTTATTATTAGTAGTAGGTTTACCAAATAAAATATTAGTTACATAAAAATATATTTAATACATATAACATAAATATATTAAAATGTTTATAATAAATAATAATTATTTATTTACAGCATATATAAAATAAATGCACATAATTAATTAATAAAACCTATGAATGATTAAATATAACAACTATATCACTAATAATACATAAATTTGTTCGATTACCATTATATGTGTTAATATATATATAAATGATATAGGTTCGTGAATCCGTGGACAACCCTGCACTTGTTCAATGTCGTCATATGTATTTTTACTACAAAATACAGTATTGTGAGTTTCATTAATCCCTTTTTAAATACTTTTGCAATATATATTTTTGGGACTGAGAATACATGCGCTGCTTTTATAAATGTTTTACGAAATAGACACAAGTAATCAAAACTACATTATATGGTTGAATGATCAAAATCGAATATGACCCTTTTTGTTAAGTCTGGTAATCTAAGAATTAGGGAACAGACACCCTAATTGACGCGAACTCTAAAGATAGATCTATCGGGCCCAACAAGCCCCATCCAAAGTACCGGATGCTTTAGTACTTCGAAATTTATATCATGTCCGAAGGAGGATCCCGGAATGATGGGGATATTCTTATACACATATTGTGAATGTCGGTTACCAGGTGTTCAATCCATATGAATGATTTTTATCTCTATGTATGGGATGTGTATTGAAATATGAAATCTTGTGGTCTATTAAAATATTGAAATGATTGTTATGATAAACTAATGAACTCACCAACCTTTTGGTTGACACTTTAAAGCATGTTTATTCTCAGGTATGAAAGAAATCTTCCGCTGTGCATTTGCTCATTTTCAAGATATTACTTGGAGTCATTCATGACATATTTCAAAAGACGTTGCATTCGAGTCATTGAGTTCATCAAGATTAGTATTTAGTCAATTATAGTTAGATATATTATGAAATGGTATGCATGACGTTAACTTTCGATGAAATGAAAGATTGTCTTTTCCAAAAACGAATGCAATGTTTGTAAAATGTATCATATAGAGGTCAAATACCTCGCGATGTAATCAACTGTTGTGAATCGTTTATAATCGATATGGACTTCGTCCGGATGGATTAGGACGGGCCTTCACAGTTGGTATCAGAGCGGTGGTCTTAGTGAACCGGGTCTGCATTAGTGTGGCTAACTGATAAGTTGTTAGGATGCATTAGTGAGTCTGGACTTCGACCGTGTCTGCATGTCAAAAGTTTTGCTTATCATTTTTGTCAGAAATCATTTGTTTATCATCCTTAGTAAATTACCTGCTTATTATTCTTAGTCTAGGCACATCTTATTGCATTGACTGCATGAATAGTGTATAGACAAAATTCATATCTTAGCGTATCTGCTAATTCATATCTTAGCGTATCTGTTATTGTTATCGTTACCTGACAGCTTCCGTAAATTCCTCCGTAACTTATGAGATTTTAGTATTACATATGCATATGTAAATTAGATATTGCAGGGTACTAATCTACATCCTATAATCTATTTCTTATCGAAAATTCTTCATCTGATCGTACGAGATGAATCCCTTAACCAGTTCGAATTCCTCGGATTCCGACAGCTATTCCGATATGGATGTTCACCTAAGCTCCGAAAACAGCGTCATCGGCATGAATTAACCAATCAGCCATTATCAATTCATCTGATCGGTTCGTAGTCGACTTAATTAATGGAAACGCGTAGAAGGCAATCCCATCCACTAACCGAATTCACCTTTTGGCGAAGAACCAGAAGCACTTACAACCGAACCTGTTCGTAACACCATTTCACCCTCATTTCCTAAATATCTCACCACGACTATATCATAACTCAGATTCTAAACCTTATTCATCCGCTCGTTCTGATCGACAATCATCCTGGAGTAAGAAGTCAACGAACTTCGCGATCGAAAAATCAATTCGGAGAATATGGTGCAAAATGTACCAGCTTCACCAACATCACCGGCACCAACAGTACCATCAGTAACAGCACCAGTACCATCAACAATCCATGCTTCAATATCACTATCTGGACTTCGAGTATAATCATCATTCTACGTATCGTTCTATATCTATTATCTTCGTTCTTCATGACTATTATGTAATCTCTAATGTTTTAGAGATTATATATATTCCTGTTCTAATGGTAAATCAAATGAGATTAATATCATATTAACTCATTAAATCCATAATTACATCTGAAGAAAATATATGTGCAAGTATATTTTCATAAAGAATGTAATTAAAAATTCTTTTGTTCAAAACTGTTAATAGTGAAAATATTTTAACGGGTAGGTAATACCCAAAGAATATTTAGATTTCACATTAATAAATTACACTGTACATTGTTCGAATCAGATTCAATAGTCATTTACTATCCTACTTACATCCACCGATATACAAATCCGTTCACCACGAAATAACCATTTTCATTCAATTTCATATTTGGATTTTGATCTATCAGAATCCAACAAGTGGCATAATGAAGAAAACATTGGACAAGATAAAATTTGTTAGAAACAAATAAATTAACTATGAGAAATTTTGTTAAGAATCCACGCTAACGAAATCCTAGCTAACTGTTCCTAGCTAACAGCTAATTCCGTATTACATTTTAATTATCGTAATTTAATTATCACAATTTAATTATCGCAATTTTAATTCTCGCAATTTTATTTAACGTCATTTAATTTCTGTTATTTACTTTACGCATTTTATTTATCGTCATTTAATTTCTGTTATTTATTTTACGCACTTTAAATAACGGGACACGTATACAAAGTTTTGACATATCATATCGACGCATCTATATATATCATTTGGAATAACCATAGACACTCTATATGTAGTAATGATCGAGTTCTCTATACAGGGTTGCGGTTGATTCTACAATAATATATATACATTGAGTTGTGATCGAGTCTGAGACATGTACACGAGTCACGATACGTATTAATTAATTCGAATATTATATATTAAACTTTATATGAATTATTAGACTGTCAACTGTGGACTATCGACTGTGGACTAATAAGATTGGACAAATAAAATGAATTAAAATATTGATTATAATATATGAAACTAAACAATTCTTCAAGTTTGCCACTTGATTTCATCTTAAACCCCATTTGTATCTTGACGATTACAATCTGCGTTCAAACCTTTCATGATTCTTGAAAACACCTCAATCGACAGGATGTATCAACCGCACTTCATCTACGAAAAGAAAGATGTATGCATATAGTTATGCACCTGAGAAACTCTCAGCAACTGAGTAAAAGTTTAACACGTAGCCGCGTCAGATCCTTTGACATTTATTAGCAAAAATAACTTTGCGATCCCTTTTCAAAGTAGCCAATTTTGTCACAGCTCCAGCAAGCCAACTTCGACTTTTCATTCGAAGTAGCCTTACTATAATCCTGATATATACAATTACCCTTTTGATACCGGAGAATTCTTTTATATTCCACCATATTACCAGCAGACGTACCAGCAACCTCGTTGCTTCTTGACTTAAATCTCTCTGATAAATCACTATATTTATTCATTGAAACCCTATCATATACTCATCCGCATCTTGTAACGAGAACTGCCATACTAATTATAGGGAATCAGCAATCAGTACTTTGAAAACTCACAGCATATCTACATCAACAGTTATATGTATGGCATTTATCTCTTAGAATTATGATCTTTCATTCTGAAATTCTGAAAAGCACTCGGCCACAAATCAACACTATGAATATTGAAAAAGTTGAATGAAGCAACAAAACTGTAAATGACTTTAACAGTCAAAGATATGATGATAAAGAATGGAATGTTGGAAACGCACAATAGCAAATTTAGTACCGAAAAGTGAATTAAGCGAAACCATGAAGGAGTCTCTGAACAAATAACAAGGACTAAACTTGTACATTAAGAATCCTGATGATTTTGTTTCTAATGAAATCTTTAGCGAATACCTTGCTTCTGACTCCAAACTCTTGCGGACAAATTTTCTTCACCATCCTTCTATATTAGAAATTCCAAGATATCATCGTATCTATCATTATAAATATCATCCATATTTCTGAAGATATTTTTATAACTATTCTTATATGAAATCATTAATCTCTTCGTGCTATCAGTATTACATCATATAGAAACTGTTAGTTTCTATATTCTGTAAACTTTCGAGCTTAAAATATGAATGTTATTGAAGTAATGTTGGGAACTGATGCATGAGTTAGTATAATATAATGACACTTGATCAACGTGATTATATTAAAATAAGTCATGCTGAGTTTCTAATGGAATGTGATGATTCACAGTACCATCATTATGTGCCATGTTACAAGATTCTTTCATTCTACTTAACTTCTGAACATATCAAGAAAATATATTCTTGATAGTTCTATTCTCAGTGATTTTGGTAATTTGACAAATTAAATCGTGCCATTACGATTTCCTTCTTAGAACTTTAACAATGTTCATTCCGAAGTTTATATCTGCGAATTCTGAACCATTACAAGCGGTGTTTAATCGCAAGAAGAAGAAACGAAGGGACAAAGCTCCAAAATATAAGAGAAAATATAAAGCCCAATAACAACACGGAGATTACAAACCGTGGATATTAATACGAATAACAATATAAAGACATGGAATAATTAAGAATAGTATTACCCTATGGTAATAGTAGGATTAAACAGATTCTTCTGGTGGAAGATTAGAAAGAAGGATGACAGAAAGGATGATTAAGAAAACATCAAGGATTAGAATGGGATTAAGCATTTTCACAATCTTTTGGATGTATGAACTAATAAAGAAAGTATAGGAATGGTGAGAATAATGGAACGGAAGAGTTTAATTTATAATGGAAATATCAGACAAAGCAATCGATACAGATCATCGCATTTAATTATAGAGATCATAATTTCCTTACTCGCTGAAGAATCAAATCTTTTAGATTTTGAAGATTTCCTTTTAAATCTCTTGAATTCCGGAATTCAAACGTGACCAGGTCAAAGGCTAAGACGCACCTTATTTTCTAAATTCAACCATGACTAGCCAAAAGGATGACGAAACCTGTCTTTCTCATTTCACTATTTTGTGATAGTTTCATTCAAACTCTTCGAATAATCGAATTATCTTATCCATATTACTCAACAATAATAAAACTCTATTTTATCAGCTCATATTTTTCAGGAAAACATTCTTATTGTTAACCATGACAACCACACTCAAATTTCGGGACGAAATTTCTTTAAGGGGTAGGTACTGTGATGACCCGAGAATTTCCGATCAAATTTAAACTTTAACTTTATATGATTTAATGTTTTCGACACGATAAGCAAAGTATGTAATGTTGAGTCTAGAAAATTTTGAAACGATGTTCATGTATTCAATTACCCTTCGACTGTTCTCGACGATTCACGAACAACTATTTGTGATTAGATACATATATATTTATTAATATTATATATATATATTAATTCAAAATATAATTATCTTTATTAATATTATTATCATTATTATTAATTATTATTAACATTAATACTACTACTAATATTATTATTAATATTATTAGTAATATCATTATTACAAAAATTATTATAATTATTATAATTAGAGTTATCATTATTATAATACAACTTATTAATATTGTTATTAGATATTATTATCAATAATACTATTATTAATATATTAATGTTTATTAATTAGTAATTAGTAATGTTACATATTATATATATGATATAGACAAATTCTATTAGATATCCCTCTCAAACTTTATTTCTCCTTTTCTTCTGTACGCTCGTGATTTTTATTATTCGTTAAAGTGCTATATCAATTATCATTATGTGTACCATTTTACTTTCCTTACTTTTAACTCCTTAACTATCTCATATACATTGCATTCACTTATATATATACATACATATCGATTATGATTAGAAGATAGATACTTTTGATAGAACACCATACTACCAAGATCACCACCTTTCACTCACCTTCCCCGACACCATGATCATCACCCACCACCATGACCACCGTGAGTACCACAGCTCTTTCCTCTCCTTTTCCTGTTTGAGAAACCCACAACCATTACCTTGTTTGAAAAACATGTTTGAAGCTGCTTTTATGTTCATGCTTCTGTTAATGAACCAAGACACGACACACACTAAACAAAACCACATCACCATTTTGATTTAGTCATCAAACTCACTAAACCAACATCTTTTCTCTTGTTTTCTTGTTCCTCTTCCGAGTCATTCGAGATCACACACAAAACCACTCTAAGAACCTAACCATATCACCATTTTTATTTATTTATTTTATTCCTTTCTTTTTCTTGTTATCATCCAACTGCTTATATCCTTCTTGACTCGACCACGATACCGAACTGAACACCCCTTCCTTCTTGCTCGATAAACCATCAACTTAGATCACCTTCATCATTTCTTTTTCTCCATATAGATATATACATACATACTAACCACCACCTTTTAAGTCACCCATGTTGCAACCGTCCTCAACCGCCACTTCCTTCTATATCTTTCTAAAATTCTTGTTTGCTCAAGCCCACGAATACCACCACCCAACACACCGAATTCCATGATTTAAAGGGTCATTCTCGCTGTTATTGTATTCCTGTTCGAATTGCAGCATTAGTTGCTAACATTTATATATTATTGCTACAAAAAGCGAAGTAATGAATATGATGATGGCACGTTTTTCTTTCTTTCTTTTCTATCTCTTTTTGGCCGAAAGTTTCAATCCTACAATCCATAAACCCACTTAAATAATCAAAATATCCTAACTTTTTCCAATTGCAACTTGATTGATTATTTAATATTGAAAAGTGGAAGTGAGCTGCCATTTTTCTTTTGATCGAAAGCTTCCAAATACTAGCAACCCACTTGGAATATTGAAGATGATAATGGAATGTGACATAATGATGATGTAGGAAGTAATCAAAGAAGTCGACTACCGTTGTTATTTTTTTTATGTTTCAATATCAAACACCCAACACAAACAAACATTCATGTACCCTTTATCAAATGAAACCCCACACCATAAAACACTCTATTTATTTTCCATTTCCAGCGAAACTTTTCAAACCCAATTCAAATGGGTTTGATGGTTAAGGTTATTAGTTGTAGGCTGTGATGGTGGAAGGTGTCGTAGTGGTTCTTTGAACAAATTTTGGAAAGAGAGTAGAGTGAGAGTGGCGGTTTGATAATGGGTTTGATAGAAGGTTAGGATGGTGACGGTTGTAGTGGGTTCATGAAGGTGGTGCTTAATTAAAACAGCAAAACAGAAATAAATATAGTAGTAATGGTGGTCGTAGGTGAAGCAGAAGGTGGCGGTTTATGGTGATAGTTTACGATGGTATCTCATGGTGGTGATTACAAAGTGATGGGTGGTGATGATGTTTGAGGATCGGTTAGCAAGTATAAGTTTGATAATTTATTTTTTTATTTTTTTGGGTTGAATTTGATTTTTGTGGCTAGTAAAACACAAGTGAGTTTCTTCGTTTGGTGAAGATCAATTGCCAGAAGAGAAAGAAAGAAAATAATATAAAGGTACAAGTGGTGATGAGTTTTGGGTTATCATCCAGAGATAGGAGGGATATATAATGATATAATAAATAATATAATACAATAATAATTATTAAAGAACAAAACATGTTAATTAAATCTCTTAGCAGCCATACCTTGTTTTATAGTTACTGACAGTTCTCACGGACTGCTAAATCGTACACCGTGATTAATCAGTGGTGAATAAAAGTCTTCAGAAAAATCCCAAATTTTTAAATTAACTATATTTATTTATTTTGGTCATTATGATATAAAATTTGATTGTTAATTACTAAATAAAAATTACATCGACTGTCCCTCTCAATTATGGGTGAAATATAAAAAGTGTTAAAATTTAATAACTAGATCCTAAATACATTTTTAATAAGCCTAAAATTTATAGAACTCATTTTCGGATCACTATTTATTTTAAAATTATATAAGTTATTCAATATACCTTACATATATATATAGACTTATTTTAATATTATATATTATTTTATTTACATAATTAATTAACTCATATAATATTTTAATTTATAATAATTAATATATATATAATTTACACTATAGGATGTAGATTAGTACCCTGCAATACATAATTTACATATGCATATATAATACTAAAATCCCATAAGTTACGGAGGAATCTACGGAAGCTGTTAGGCAAAGGTAACAATAACAGATACACTATATGAATTTATCTATACACTGTCTATGCAATAGAGGCAGTAAGACGTGTCTAGATTTTAAGGATGATAAGCAAATAATTTTCGACACTAAATGATAAGCAAAACTTTTGACAGGCAGACACGGTCGAAGTCTAGACTCATTAATGCATCCTAACAACTACCAGTTAGACACACTAATGCAAGACCAGGTTCACTATGACCACCGCTCTGATACCACCTGTAAAGGCCCGTCCAAATCCACCTGGACGAACGATTCAACAGCTGGTCCCATTGCGAGGCGTTGACTTAAGTATGCCATGAATAACCCCGAGTAATACCTTTAAAATGAGCAAATGCACAGCGGAAGATTTCTTTCATGCCTGAGAATAAACACGCTTGAAAGTGTCAACCAAAAGGTTGGTGAGTTCATAGATTTATCATAAACAATAAAATTCATAATTTTAATAGACCACAAGATTTAAACACAGTACACTTATCTCGTGTACAAAACCATTTTTCATAATGCTTGGCAGAGTAGGTTCGTATCCTTTTCTCCCCCCGAAGGTTGCCTCGCGATTTTTAAATAAACGTACACATATCTCGTGCACAAAAATAATACACATAACCTGTGTATATAAATCATTCTCTCGATACATAACATTCAATTTGATTTCATTGCTCAACATGGTAACCGACCTTAACATATAATGCGCATCAATAATATCCCCAAAACAGAACATCTCGTCTGTATAAATATATAAACTTCGAAGTACTAAACACCATGTCCACTAGCTCTTCCGTCTAGTGAACATTCTGGGTGGGGGTGTTAAACCCGGTAGCTACCTTTAGGATTCGCGTGAATTAGGGCCATACCCGTTTCTAATTCTTAGGTTACCAAGCAATAATAATCAGGGGAAAATATTCACAACAATTAGTGGCAATTATAATGTCCAACTAATTCAATCATAATCCACAGAACTTCTGTCTTCATAATAATTCATTCGAGGAATGTTTTGCTTGTGTCTATCTCGTCAAACATTTATAAAAGTATCTCAGTTCAAAAATATAGATTTCAAAGGAATTTAATAAAGCAGTTGTAAAAACAGAGCATGTATTCTCAGTCCCAAAAATGTAAAGAGTAAAAGGGAGCAAATGAACTCACGATACGATATTTTGTAGTAAAAATATATTCATACGACGGTATTAAACAATGCAGGGTTGGCCTCAGATTCACGAACCTATAACAATATATATATTAACACATATAATTAAAGTCGAATAAATTTATGTATTATTATTAATATAACTGTTATTTTAGTAATTCACGTGTTTCATTATTAACACGAACATATTTATTTTATATACTTTAAATAAATAATTTATAAAATATAGTTTTTATAAAGTATATATTTATATAACTAACTTTTATTGTAATAATAATAATAATGTTTATAGTAATATTGATAATAATAAGAATATAGTAGTAATAATAATAATAATGGTAAAAGTAATAATAAAAAATATATAAAAAATAAAAGTATTAATAATAATGTTAATACTACTAATAATAATAATGATAAAAATAATAATAATGATAATTTTAATAAAATATTAATTTTAATAATAATGATAATAAATAATAATAATAATGATAATAATATTAATGATAATAATATTAATAATAACGATAATATCCATAATTCTTAATAATAATAATACTAATACTTAATAATAATAATGATAATAATCAATATTGTAACTATAATCATAATAATGATAATAAATGATAAATAATACTTATCTTTGTAATAATAATAATAATAATATAATAATAATAATAATAATAATAATAATAATAATAATAATAATAATAATAATAATAATAATAATAATAATAATACTACTACTACTACTAATAATAATAATAACAATAATAATAATAATAATAATAATAATAATAATAATAATAATAATAATAATAATAATAATAATAATAATAATAATAATACTTTGGTAATGAAAACTACCTTTTAAAGCTTTTCTAAAAAAATTTGTCCAAACCGAAATCAAACTCGCAACCTCACGCTAACCCGCTAACACTCTTAACCATTGCTCTGCCCATTCATTTCTGTTTAAATTCACAACTCAATTCTATTTAACCATTTTGTCATTATCAGACCATCATCATTCTCAACCTCATAAGATCATCACCACTATACGAATCAAACACCCGCATCATCATCATTATATTTATCATAATCGTGATCAACCATCATCATCATAATAATCATATCATCATTAATCTAATATCATTATCGAAAAAAATATATATATATAGCGCCAACAGTGAGCACTTGTGTGACAGTTGGGTGTCGACAAAATCACGTTTTTTTATAATCACTCCATGGCCCAAGAAGCCCAAACGACTAAAAGGCCCAACTTATTAAATTGTTTTAGCCCAGGTATCAATTAAATGTCTAAATTGAATTCGTTATCCAGATTTTGGGAATTTAAAAAGATCAACAAGGAAAATTGGGTGGGGTTTATTTGAGTTGAGCTTGTCGGCCATAAAAAATATATCAGCCACATTTTATTTGATTAAATATCATATGGGTAAAGTGGGGTTTCGGTTCTAATCAGGAACATGAATGAAACAATCAACAACCTTCATTAATCATATCCATCTTCTTTGATTATCATCGTATGGTGAGTGGTGGTTCGTTCAAAACAGAAAAATAAAGCATACCCAGCAAACAGTAGCGAGTTATAGATAGATAGTAGATAGAGTTTTCATGGTAGTTGAAGTGGTGAGGTATTTTTGGTGGCGGTTCAAAATGAAAACAGAAAACATAGTTGTTGTAGCAGCAGTAGTTTAAATATGGTGGCTGTAATTCACGATGATTTAGTGTTCTTGGATTGTAATTATCGAGTAGCAAATAAAATAGAAGTGGGTTGTTGTAATGCTGCTGTTATGGTGGTGATCGATGGTAGTTTTCATTAGAGCGATGAAAGTAGCGGTGATAATCTAAATGGGTTTGAAGTGGTTGGTGGTGATTATTTCATGGGTGATGGTGTGTTTGCATAAAAGAAGGTTAGGTTGATTTAATGGGTCTGGTTGTTTTCTTATTGGTTTTACAGCGAATAATAACAACAACATTAAGTAGCAGTAGCTGTGATCTCGTGGGGTTTAATAATGGTTTGTGGTGATTGTTTTGTCCTTGAACCGAAGGAGAAACAGATACTTATCGCATGGTTTTTGATGGTGTCGCAGGTGGTGTTGAAGATAGGGTTGTTTGCACGAAGGTTTATCACAGAAAACATAAACATAGGTTGCAGCAGAGGTGTTGGGTCTCGACCAATTCAAATGGGTTTGATGGTCAAGGTTATTAGTTGTAGGCTGTGATGGTGGAAGGTGTCGTAGTGGTTCTTTGAACAAATTTTGGAGAGAGAGTAGAGTGAGAGTGACGGTTTGATAATGGGTTTGATAGAAGGTTAGGATGGTGACGGGTTTAGTAGGTTCATGAAGGTGGTGCTTAATTAAAACAGCAAAACAGAAATAAATATAGTAGTGATGGTGGTCGTAGGTGAAGCAGAAGGTGGCGGTTTATGGTGATAGTTTACGATGGTATCTCATGTTGGTGAGGTGGTGATTACAAAGTAACGGGTGGTGGTGATGTTTGAGGATCGGTTAGCAAGTATAAGTTTGATAATTATTTTTTTAATTTTTTTTTTGGGTTGAATTTGATTTTTGTGGCTAGTAAAACACAAGTGAGTTTCTTCGTTTGGTGAAGATCAATTGCCAGAAGAGAAAGAAAGAAAATAATATAAAGGTGCAAGTGGTGATGAGTTTTGGGTTATCATCCAGAGATAGGAGGGATATATAATGATATAATAAATAATATAATACAATAATAATTATTAAAGAACAAAATGTGTTAATTAAATCTCTTAGAAGCCATACCTTGTTTTATAGTTACCGACAGTTTTCACGGACTGCTAAATTGTACACCGTGATTAATCAGTGGTGAATATAAGTCTTCAGAAAAATCTCAAATTTTTAAATTAACTATATTTATTTATTTTGGTCATTATGGTATAAAATTTGATTATTAATTACTAAATAAAAATTACATCGACTGTCCCTCTCAATTATGGGTGAAATATAAAAAGTGTTAAAATTTAATAACTAGATCCTAAATACATTTTTAATAAGCCTAAAATTTATAGAACTCATTTTCGGATAACAGTTTATTTTAAAATTATATAAGTTATTCAATATACCTTACATATATATATAGATTTATTTTAATATTATATATTATTTTAATTACATAATTAATTAACTCATATAATATTTTAATTTATAATAATTATATATATATATATATATATATATATATATATATATATATATATATATATATATATATATATATATATATATATATATATATATATATATATATATATATATATATATATATTTATTTATTTATATATTTATTTACACATAATGGTTCTTGAATCGTCGGGAATAGTCAAAGGGTAATTGCATATATGAAACAGTTCAAAAATTTTGAGACTCAACATTACAGATTTTGCTTATCATGTCGAAATTATATAAAGATTAAGTTTAAATTTGGTTAGAAATTTCTGGGTCATCACAGGTTGGCACACTCGATTCATAAGATCCATGAATGCCGCCGGTGCATTCGTAAGACCAAAAGGCATTACTACAAATTCAAAATGCCCGTAACGCGTTCAAAAATCCTTTTTCTCGATATCTTCCTCACGGACCCGCATTTGGTGATAGACGGACCGTAAGTCAATTTTAGAAAAATAAGTCGCGCCTTGGAGTTGATCAAACAAATCGTCAATCCGAGGCAATGGATAACGATTCTTGATCGTCACTTTATTTAACTCCCGATAATCGATGCATATTCGCATACTTCCATCTTTCTTATTCACGAATAAGACCGGAGCGCCCCATGGTGAAGCATTCGGTCGAATAAAACCCTTTTCTAGCAACTCTTGGGTTTGATTTAACAACTCTTGCATTTCCGTTGGTGCTAAACGATATAGATTTTAGCAATAGGAGTAGCACCCGGAACCAACTCAATGCGAAATTCAACTTGTCTTTCCGCCGGAACAACCGGTAATTCGTCCAAAAAAACGTCTTCGAATTCATTAACCATCAGAATTTCACGAATGGATAGTGGCTCTTCACGAGTATCAACTACATGGGCAAGAAAAGTCATGACACCACTACTAAGAAAATGACGTGCCCGTGCATAAGTGCATAATAGCGCAAGTCTTCTTGGTTTCTCGCCATGAATAATTAACTCTCCCCCACTAGGGGACTTCACATGAATAGACTTTTCATAACATGCGATATCGGCTCTATAACAATCGAGCCAATCCATACCAACAACAATATCAAATTCACCCAAAGTCATCGGATGAGATTAATTTTAAAAGCTTCAGAACAAAACACAACATTACAATCATTACACACATCAACCCCTAGCACCGTCTTACCATCCGCTATTTTGACTTATACCAAATGACTTAACTTAGCTAGCGGTTTATTAAGTTTAGGCACAAATCTTGGAGACACAAACGACAAATTAGCACCGCTATCAAATAGTATTCTTGCCGGATTAGAGTTCACCATGAAAGTACCTGAGACAACTTCATTGGATTGCTTGGCTTCATCATTGGTCATCAAATAGTTTTGTCCCCTAGCCGTACACGCCGCTTTCTCTAACCTCTTCACTTGATCACCATACAAATCGGGAAACGTCGTCCTTCGGTGCCCTTCTTTTTGACAATTGAAACACGTGATTTTATTTGTAGGCGGCTTTGGGCATTCACGAGAGATGTGACCCTTTTGCCCACAATTATAGCAAATAGGGAGAAAACTTCCAGAACCACCCTTCTTCACACTATTAACACTTTCGGACCTCTTCTTGTTTTTCTTGTTGAAAAAGTTCGAATGACTCATCGTTTAAAGTGCGATAGAAATCTAGCATCAACATTCGGTCATCACCAACGTACTCTGGACAAAAACGAGTCTTTGACAAGAAAGTAGACTTGAGAGTAACCAAGTCCATCGAACCTTGTCGCAAATCGCGCAACTCGTCCCGAATTGTGTTTAGGTCGATTTGAGTTCGATATTCAACAAAGAACTCCTTTTTAAACTCTTTCCACGACAAGCTCATGCATTGTTCTTTACCATACAATTGAATTTTATCATCTCACCACAACTTAGCTTCTTCACGTAACATGCTAGAACCATACCTCATCTTCTTCTCGGGAGGACATTCCGCGGTTTGGAAAGCCCCCTCGATGTCAGAGATCCAACATGTACTCTTCAACGGATCCCTTACCCCATTAAACATAGGAGGTTGAGCATCCTTGAAATTTTTGTAATGGAAGTCTCGCATTCATTCGCTCATTGATTAACTCGGTTACTTGCCCATCAACTGATTCTTGGAAAACCTTTCAGACATCGTCGAGAAATTCTGCTTTTTGCTTTTTCAAGATGGCCTCAACTTTGGCCTTGACTTCGGAGTCCACGCTCGGGCCTCCGTCATTGGTGTCATGTCCGTTTCTCATCTTCATTCTATAAAACGAACTAAGTTAAACAACGAAATGAAGGACAAGACATAAATATACCACACCGCCCCATCTTGCTCAACAATCGTCGTACGTCACTTGTTTGACACGACTTGGACCCGTAACAATGGTATTTAATCATTGTTACGCGAGCACATTGCATTAACTTGTGTCATAACCCGTCCTTAACCATAAGAACGAGTTAGATAACGTATGATTTCATTGCGAGGTATTGACCTCTATATGCGACATTTTTAAAAGAACAACTGCATTTATTTTACATTACAAACCATAACTCTTATGTTAATACAAGCTTTAGACAATATAAAGATGAT
This sequence comes from Rutidosis leptorrhynchoides, assembly GCF_046630445.1. Lineage (NCBI taxonomy): Eukaryota > Viridiplantae > Streptophyta > Magnoliopsida > Asterales > Asteraceae > Rutidosis > Rutidosis leptorrhynchoides. Next base: position 232,677,356 of record NC_092340.1, read on the forward strand.
TATCGTTTAGCGATAATCTTAGACTTACAAACTTTACATGTGATGATAACAATACGATTTCTAGCATATTTTACATTACAATTCCTCGGATATGCAGTTTTATTTTTGACACAAATATGCATACTCAAGATCTTGCTTAAATTCAACATGTTGCAGCGGAAGCTTTTAGTTATCACCTGAGAATAGACATGTTTAAAACGTCAACATAAAGTTGGTGAGATATAGGTTTAATGCCGGCAGCAATATATATATATATATATATAGACCACAAGATTTCATATATAAACATTTTAATAAAAATATTCTAAGTGGTTGAGCACTTGGTAACCATACTTAACATTTAATCACGTCGCATATTCCCTTTATTATGAAATCTTACTACACCGTACCAAGTATAGTCACGAAACGAAGTACTGTGCAACCGTTGAATACTGGTCGTCCAGTCCGGTTGGGGTTGTCAGGCCCGATAGATCTATCAACAGGATTCGCGTTTACAATACCGCTGTAAATAACAGTTACCAAGCTACAGGGAAGTATGCCAGTGGTACAACTCAACGTAGAATATATTTTTCAGTTACTTGTGTCCATAACGTAAAACATAAAATACATGTATTCTCATCCCGAAATACTTAGAGTTTAAAAGTGGGACTATATACTCACTTTTGCCTTGAAGATATATATATTTTGACTTGGTCTCCGGTTGATATCACGAACCTATCCGTATATAATATATCAATACCTTTTCTTTTTAAAACAATCGTCACATATATATACTTATTATACTTTTAATACTTTTAATAATTTCTTAGTCCGTAGTTAGCAGTCCGATGTTAGTAATTCAATTTTAATGGTTCATTTTTAGGTGTTTAATAAACCCCCAATGAAATAAATAAAACCCCCATCGTATATGTATTGGTCGAGATTAATCTTGACCCACGGTACCGGTGTTGTCAAATGACGTGTTGCGTACATAAAGTACCGGTGTTGTCAAATGACGTGTTGCGTACAATCATGGGATCTTATGATTAATCTTCTCGTATTGTTTACGGGTGGTCCTGAAATATATAAAATTAAATTATGAGTACATATATATAAAATATCATGTTATTTTAAAAAGATGTGATTTATTTAATTTTCTCCAATTATTTTCGTAGCTAAACTAGTCTTAGATATCCGATCTCATTTTGGTCATAGTTTCTTCATTACAACTCCGTTTTCGTTGATTCAACTTGCCACTTCCTTGGATCGAGTCCCTCTTTAAGACTATGAACTGTAAATACCTTAGTTTGTATTCGAAATCACAGGTCATAGGTCAAACTTTAGTGAAACTTATGAAGTTAATCATTTTCCATCATGTAAACAACCTTAAATGATTATTTTTCTAAAAATACTTATACTTTGAGTTAAATCATGAAATTTTTATGTGTTATCATATTCATAGTAAAAATCATTTTTCCAGAAAATAAACCTCCAATTCAAAGTTTAATATGGTTTTTAATTATCCAACCCAAAACCGCCCCCGGTTGCACTCCGACGTCGTAAAAACAGTTTTTAAGGTGTTCTTTGAAAAACCAAGTTATACCTTGTTAAATTAAAATATATTTATGATATATTACAGGTCTTGAAGTATTTTAAAAGTTAAGTTAGAAGGATCTATTTAGTTTGCAAACAAGTTTGAAAACATTCAAACTATGTTCTTGTTGTTAAAATTTTATACCATAAAATAAGATAGCTATACATATATGAATCGAATAAGGTTATGAACATAGTTACTACCTCAAGTTACTTGGACAAGATTGCTGTAAAAGAGGAGTAAAGACCTAGAACCAAAAGGGTGATGGAATTGGATGAAAGATTGGAAGTAAACTTGTGTTCTTGGAAGGATTCTTGAAGTGTTTTTGTAAGGTTTTTCTTATGGTGTTTAAGTGATGTTTTTATGGCTAGATCTTCATGGATTTTAGCTGAATGGTTATGGAGTTTCTTAAGAGTGTGTTTTTGGTTAAAGAAATGAGGTAATAAAATTTGAAAATGGAAGATGTATTTAAGGCCATAAAAACATGATTAATGGAAAAACATGGACAAAATTTCATGTTGTATTTTTATGTAATTAGTCATACTAAACATCAAAAGTAGTTACCTTATACATAAGGCATGAACAAGAGAGTTACCTTATACATAAGGCATGAACAAGGGCTGGTTGGTGGTGATTTGATGTGTATATACCAATAGTAAATACGTATAGAAGCTAGGTATGATACGAGTACATGTACTCTAGATATACGTATAGAAATTTTGTGAAAAATGGAATGAGAATTCAAATATAGCTATCTTTTGTGAATATACTTATATTGTTTTATGTATTTAAGTCCTTAAAAAGTGATTAAATACATTACATATACGATATATGTATAAACATTATAGGTCATAAGTTTTTATGTCAAATAACGTTACGTATGGTTATTGTTTTGAAAACTTAAATTAGTAGTTTCAAAATATACTTATAACTTATTGTTATTAATACAAAATGAGATATTAAAACATCCTTAGATCATGTTAAATATGTATATATACATATATATACACAAACGTATAATTATCATATATTATATAGTTCGTGATATCATCGGTCAAACTAGACGGTCAAACGTTGTGTAAAACTCTTTTCAAAAACATAAATCTCAACAATTTGGATTGCTTATCATGTTGGTAAGGTTTAATTTATGTAAATATTAATCTTATAAGTATAAATTGATCGAAAAAGTGCGGGTCATTACAGTACCTACCCGTTAAATAAATTTCGTCCTGAAATTTTAAAATTGTACCTATTTTGCGTCATCGAGAAACAAGTGTGGATACTTTTGTTTCATCTGATCCTCTCGTTCCCAAGTAAACTCAGGACCCCTTCGAGCATTCCAACGAACCTTAACGATCGGTATGTTGCTCTGCTTGAGCTATTTAACTTCACGGTCCATGATTTCGATTGGTTCTTCGACGAATTGTAGTTTCTCGTCGACATGGATTTCTTCAAGAGGAATGGTGAAATCTTCCTTTACAAGACACTTCTTAAGGTTTGAGACGTGAAAGGTATTATGTACTCCGGCGAGTTATTGCGGTAACTCGAGTCGATAAGCTACCGGTCCAATGCGTTCGATGATCTTGAACGGGCCTACATATCTTGGGTTCAGTTTACCCCTTTTTCCAAAACGTATTACACCTTTCCATGGTGACACCTTTAACATAACCATGTCACCGATCTGAAACTCTAATGGTTTCCTTCGAACATCGGCGTAGCTCTTTTGGCGACTACGGGCTGTTTTCAATCTTTCCTTAATTTGTACTATCTTTTCTGTAGTTTCATGTATGATCTCGGGACCAGTTAATTGTTGATCTCCTACTTCATTCCAACAGATAGGAGATCTACACTTCCTTCCATATAGTGCTTCGAATGGCGCAGCTTTAATGCTCGCATGATAACTATTATTATACGAGAATTCTGCTAACGGTAGATATTTATCCCATCCGTTTCCAAAATCGATCACACATGCCCTGAGCATGTCTTCAAGATTTTGAATCGTTCTTTCACTCTGCCCGTCGGTTTGCGGATGATATGCAGTGCTCATATCCAAACGAGTTCCTAGGGCCTCCTGTAGTGATTGCCAGAACTTTGATGTAAATCTACTATCCCGATCGGATATAATGGAAATAGGTATTCCATGCCTTGAAACAATTTCCTTTATATATAATTGTAATAATTTCTCCATTCTATCCGTTTCCTTTATAGGCAAGAAATGTGCAGATTTGGTAAGACGATCAACAATCACCCAAATGGTGTCGTATCCCCAGGCAGTCTTTGGTAACTTCGTGATGAAATCCATGGTAATACCATCCCATTTCCATTCTGGGATTTCTGGTTGTTGAAGTAACCCTGACGGCTTTTGGTGTTCTGCTTTGACTTTGGAACAAGTTAAACACTCCCCAACATATGTTGCAACGTCTGTCTTTAAATTAGGCCACCAATAATGTGTCTTAAGATCTTGGTACATCTTTCCAACTCCAGGATGTATCGAGTATCTTGTCTTATGTGCCTCGTTCAATATCAACTTCCTTAATCCACCCAACTTCGGTACCCAAATACGATTTGCAAAATATCGAATTCCATCTTCCCGTATAACGAGTTGCTTCTCATACTTCTTCATTATTTCATTTTCTATATTTTCTTTAGTAAGTGCTTCTCGTTGAGCCTCTTTGATTTGTGAGTTGAGATTCATGCGAATTTTTATGTTCATCGCTCGAACTCGAATTGGTTCTCGTTCCTTTCTGCTTAAAGCATCGGCCACCACGTTCGCCTTCCCGGGATGATAACGAATTTCACAATCATAGTCGTTTATTAACTCGACCCACCTACGTTGTCTCATGTTCAACTGTTTCTGATCAAAAATATGTTGAAGACTTTTATGATCAGTAAACACAGTGCATTTAACCCCATACAAGTAGTGTCTCCATATCTTCAATGCAAACACGACTGCTCCCAGTTCTAGATCATGCGTCGTATAATTCCGCTCGTGAATCTTCAATTGTCGGGATGCGTATGCAATAACTTTCTTCCGTTGCATAAGAACACAACCAAAACCTTGTCGCGAAGCGTCACAATATATTTCAAAATCATCGTTCCCTTCTGGTAACGATAAAATAGGCGCCGTAGTTAACTTCTTCTTTAGTAATTGAAATGCACTCTCCTGCTCAGAGGTCCATTCATATTTCTTCCCTTTTTGCGTTAACGCTGTCAACGGCTTAGCTATTCGGGAAAAATCTTGAATAAACCTTCTATAATAACCGGCTAAACCCAAAAATTGGCGTATCTGCGTTGGTGTCTTAGGAGTCTCCCATTTTTCAATGGCTTCAATTTTTGCTGGATCAACCTGAATTCCTTTGCTACTAACAACGTGGCCAAGAAATTGCACTTCTTTCAACCAGAAAGCACATTTAGAAAATTTAGCATATAGCTGTTCTTTTCTTAACAACTCTAATATCAACCTTAAATGCTGCTCATGCTCTTGCTCACTCTTGGAATAGATAAGAATATCATCAATGAAAACGATAACAAACTTATCTAAATATGGACTACAAACTCGATTCATGAGGTCCATGAATACAGCTGGCGCATTCGTCAATCCAAACGGCATGACCAAAAATTCGTAATGACCGTAGCGTGTCCGAAAAGCAGTTTTTGGTATATCTTCTTCTTTGACACGTAATTGATGATAGCCCGATCTTAAGTCAATTTTCGAGTACACACATGATCCTTGGAGTTGATCAAATAAGTCGTCAATTCTCGGTAGTGGATACCGATTCTTGATAGTTAACTTATTTAATTCACGATAATCTATACACATTCGGAAAGATCCGTCTTTCTTCTTGACGAATAAAATTGGAGCTCCCCACGGTGAAGTACTTGGTCGTATGAATCCACGATCCAGTAATTCTTTTAACTGACTCTGAAGTTCTTTTAACTCGGACGGTGCAAGTCTATATGGAGCACGGGCAACCGGTGCAGCTCCTGGTACAAGATCTATTTGAAATTCTACAGATCTAAATGGAGGTAATCCCGGCAACTCTTCCGGAAATACTTCAGGAAAATCTCTTGCCACAGGCACGTCATTGATGCACTGCTCTTTTTCTTTCTTTTCGACTTTATTAACATGTGCTAAAATAGCATAGCACCCTTTCTTCAAGCACTTATGAGCTTTCAAATAACTAATGAGTTTTAGCTTTGAGTTACCCTTCTCTCCATAAATCATCACCGGCATTTTATCCTTACCAGGAATGCGAATTGCCTTCTTGGCACACACAACTTCAGCTCCTACTTTGGACATCTAGTCCATGCCGACTATTACATCAAAACTTCCTAATTCTACGGGTATCAAGTCAATTTTAAACGTTTCTCCGGCTAAATTTATTTTACAATCACGGCAAATTTTATCGGCTTTAATTAGTTTACCATTAGCTAACTCAATCATGTACTTAGCATCTAGAGGTAATGATGAACAATTCAATTTAGCGTGAAAGTCTCTACACACGTAACTTCTATCAGCACCAGTATCAAATATAATAGATGCGGATAAGTTATTAATGGTAAACGTACCCGTAACAAGCTCCGGGTCTTCACACGCCTCTCTAGCATTAATAACAAATACTCTTCCACGTGCAGATCCATTATTCTTCTCTGGATTCGGACACTGGCTCTTATAGTGACCTTGTTTTCCACACCCAAAACAAGTAATGGTAGCCAAAGCAGTTCTATTTGCATTGGTGGCAGGAGTCTTGATACCATTTGTATTTGTAACGAGAGCCCTACAATCTTCAGCAAGATGACCCTTTCGATTACATTTGTTGCAAAGCACATTACAGTAGCCAGAGTGATGTTTGTGGCATCGGTTACATAAAGGATTTTGTCCTTTGTAACCAAAGCATGAACCACTACCCGCACCTTGCGTGGTTTCTTGTTTCTTAATGGATTGTTGTTGATTACCTCGATCATAATTTCCATTCCACTTTCTTTTGTTACCTGATACCTTCACATCAGTATTGGATGCTTTCTTATCCAAGATGACCTGATCCATTAACTCGTTTGCCATGGTTATACCTTCATGAATTGTCTTAGGTTTCGATGCTGTAACATTTGCCTTGACCTTTTTGGGCAAACCATCTTTGTACATTTCAATCTTCCGTTCTTCGGTTGGAACCAATTCAGGACATAGTAAAACTAATTCCATGAATTGCTGATTGTAGTTGGTGATTTCAGTACCAACAACCTTCAGGCTTCGTAATTCATCTTCCAACTTCCTAACCTCGTTCCTTGGACAATACTCATTGATTAACATTATTTTGAATTCTTCCCATGGGGTATCATAAGCTACATCTCCTCCTACAGCCTTCACATAATTTTTCCACCACGTGAGTGCACTATCTTGTAAAGTGCACGATGCATACTTGGTCATGTCCTTTTCAACACAACCACTGATTTTAAACACAGTCTCCATCTTTTCTATCCACCGGGTTAAACCGATCGGTCCTTCTGTTCCACTGAATGATGAGGGCTTGCAAGCTTGAAACGTCTTGTAGGTGCATCCTACACGAGGATTTGGGTTAACTGCAGCAGCTCTTGCAGCTTCGACCCATAACATTCTGTCGTTCACTCGCTGGTTGATGAATTCCTCGACTTCTTGTTCCGTCATTCGATTCAATCGCGCCATTTCCTAATGAAAGAAAATAATTATTCACATGGAATATTATAGATGTAGTGTGTATTTATAGTACATTATAGCTTGTTAATAATATGAACCAGGTATTATTATAAAAGCCTTTTCTTCTTATTAGCATTTTATAATTATATCTAGGGTAGTACCTACCCGTTAATGTTCATACTTAATAGCTTAGTACAGAACCAATTACTACAATCTAAATAATACTTAACCATGGAAAATTATTGCATTTCATACTTCACTATTTTACATATGCTTATCTTACATCGAACATTAAACAAACCACACTAATAATATTATACAAAACATTATATGATCCCATGGTTTAATACGGCAGCGCATCGTTTGGTCTATTTTCTAGGACGTTTAGGTTCAAAGAATCGCTTAACGCTTATCCTGGCTGTCTGCCTATATTTTGGCTGTGGGACTGAAGAACTGGATGCCGGGATAGAACGAATAGGAATAGCGGGAATAGGGGTGGTAGTGTCTAGTGGAGTTGGTGCCACATCATCCTTACTAAACTCGGGATTTGAATTTTCTAATTCATTAGCCTTTCGTTTCTTTCCTAGTTCGAACTCGTCTTTTGTAATTTCCTGTATTTCTTCCTCGGGTTCACTTTCCTCCTCGGGTTCACTTTCCTCCTCGGGTTCACTTTCCTCCTCGGGTTCACTTTCCGGGTTCTCTATAGTCGATTCATCCGGAATTTGTGAGTCTTCCCCAAAGATATTATTTTCGTCATCAGAGAGGTTAATGACTGGAACACCATCTGAAGATTCTGGTTCGGAGTCGCTGAACGTGATGACAAGTTTTGAGCCCGACATCTATCACACAACAACTAACCCATTAGTACTACATAATATTTACATATAAATTTTAACCAACAATGATAAGCAATGGTTTTTAAATCAGACCCGGTCAAAGTCCAGACTTACTAATGTATCCTAACGACTTATCAGTTAGACACACTAATGCAAACCTGGTTCGCTAAGACCACCGCTCTGATACCACATGTCATAACCCGTCCTTAACCATAAGAACGAGTTAGATAACGTATGATTTCATTGCGAGGTATTGACCTCTATATGCGACATTTTTAAAAGAACAACTACATTTATTTTACATTACAAACCATAACTCTTATGTTAATACAAGCTTTAGACAATATAAAGATGATTATCGTTTAGCGATAATCTTAGACTTACAAACTTTACATGTGATGATAACAATACGATTTGTAGCATATTTTACATTACAATTCCTCGGATATGCAGTTTTATTTTTGACACATATATGCATACTCAAGATCTTGCTTAAATTCAACATGTTGCAGCGGAAGCTTTTAGTTATCACCTGAGAATAGACATGTTTAAAACGTCAACATAAAGTTGGTGAGATATAGGTTTAATGCCGGCAGCAATATATATATATATATATATATATATATATATATATATATATATAGACCACAAGATTTCATATATAAACATTTTAATAAAAATATTCTAAGTGGTTGAGCACTTGGTAACCATACTTAACATTTAATCACATCGCATATTCCCTTTATTATGAAATCTTACTACACCGTACCAAGTATAGTCACGAAACGAAGTACTGTGCAACCGTTGAATACTGGTCGTCCAGTCCGGTTGGGGTTGTCAGGCCCGATAGATCTATCAACAGGATTCGCGTTTACAATACCGCTGTAAATAACAGTTACCAAGCTACAGGGAAGTATGCCAGTGGTACAACTCAACGTAGAATATATTTTTCAGTTACTTGTGTCCATAACGTAAAACATAAAATACATGTATTCTCATCCCGAAATACTTAGAGTTTAAAAGTGGGACTATATACTCACTTTTGCCTTGAAGATATATATATTTTGACTTGGTCTCCGGTTGATATCACGAACCTATCCATATATAATATATCAATACCTTTTCTTTTTAAAACAATCGTCACATATATATACTTATTATACTTTTAATACTTTTAATAATTTCTTAGTCCGTAGTTAGCAGTCCGATGTTAGTAATTCAATTTTAATGGTTCATTTTTAGGTGTTTAATAAACCCCCAATGAAATAAATAAAACCCCCATCGTATATGTATTGGTCGAGATTAATCTTGACCCACGGTACCGGTGTTGTCAAATGACGTGTTGCGTACATAAAGTACCGGTGTTGTCAAATGACGTGTTGCGTACAATCATGGGATCTTATGATTAATCTTCTCGTATTGTTTACGGGTGGTCCTGAAATATATAAAATTAAATTATGAGTACATATATATAAAATATCATGTTATTTTAAAAAGATGTGATTTATTTAATTTTCTCCAATTATTTTCGTAGCTAAACTAGTCTTAGATATCCGATCTCATTTTGGTCATAGTTTCTTCGTTACAACTCCGTTTTCGTTGATTCAACTTGCCACTTCCTTGGATCGAGTCCCTCTTTAAGACTATGAACTGTAAATACCTTAGTTTGTATTCGAAATCACAGGTCATAGGTCAAACTTTAGTGAAACTTATGAAGTTAATCATTTTCCATCATGTAAACAACCTTAAATGATTATTTTTCTAAAAATACTTATACTTTGAGTTAAATCATGAAATTTTTATGTGTTATCATATTCATAGTAAAAATCATTTTTCCAGAAAATAAACCTCCAATTCAAAGTTTAAGATGGTTTTTAATTATCCAACCCAAAACCGCCCCCGGTTGCACTCCGACGTCGTAAAAACAGTTTTTAAGGTGTTCTTTGAAAAACCAAGTTATACCTTGTTAAATTAAAATATATTTATGATATATTACAGGTCTTGAAGTATTTTAAAAGTTAAGTTAGAAGGATCTATTTAGTTTGCAAACAAGTTTGAAAACATTCAAACTATGTTCTTGTTGTTAAAATTTTATACCATAAAATAAGATAGCTATACATATATGAATCGAATAAGGTTATGAACATAGTTACTACCTCAAGTTACTTGGACAAGATTGCTGTAAAAGAGGAGTAAAGACCTAGAACCAAAAGGGTGATGGAATTGGATGAAAGATTGGAAGTAAACTTGTGTTCTTGGAAGGATTCTTGAAGTGTTTTTGTAAGGTTTTTCTTATGGTGTTTAAGTGATGTTTTTATGGCTAGATCTTCATGGATTTTAGCTGAATGGTTATGGAGTTTCTTAAGAGTGTGTTTTTGGTTAAAGAAATGAGGTAATAAAATTTGAAAATGGAAGATGTATTTAAGGCCATAAAAACATGATTAATGGAAAAACATGAACAAAATTTCATGTTGTATTTTTATGTAATTAGTCATACTAAACATCAAAAGTAGTTACCTTATACATAAGGCATGAACAAGAGAGTTACCTTATACATAAGGCATGAACAAGGGCTGGTTGGTGGTGATTTGATGTGTATATACCAATAGTAAATACGTATAGAAGCTAGGTATGATACGAGTACATGTACTCTAGATATACGTATAGAAATTTTGTGAAAAATGGAATGAGAATTCAAATATAGATATCTTTTGTGAATATACTTATATTGTTTTATGTATTTAAGTCCTTAAAAAGTGATTAAATACATTACATATACGATATATGTATAAACACTATAGGTCATAAGTTTTTATGTAAAATAACGTTACGTATGGTTATTGTTTTGAAAACTTAAATTAGTAGTTTCAAAATATACTTATAACTTATTGTTATTAATACAAAATGAGATATTAAAACATCCTTAGATCATGTTAAATATGTATATATACATATATATACACAAACGTATAATTATCATATATTGTACAGTTCGTGATATCATCGGTCAAACTAGACGGTCAAACGTTGTGTAAAACTCTTTTCAAAAACATAAGTCTCAACAATTTGGATTGCTTATCATGTTGGTAAGGTTTAATTTATGTAAATATTAATCTTATAAGTATAAATTGATCGAAAAAGTGCGGGTCATTACAACTTGCTAGTACAACGTCTATCTTGCTTGATGATTGCTACACAACACAAAACAATTAGCGCAAGGTTAGTTCACATAAACCTAAGCACTAACTGATTCCCGGTCCGACCCGTCTCCTACAAGTCTCGTATAAAATGCATACACAATAAAGTCTAAGTCTAGGAACCTATCTCAAGTCACCTAAATCCCTTAGACCATGCTCTGATACCACTTGTAACGACCCAACCCATTATCCAACTGAAAACACGACCCAAAAAAACTTTTGTGAGACAGTGCATCTGGACGGCGTCCAGTACTGAAGTCCAGGATGACGTCCAACCATTTGGGACGGCATCTAAATGAACTGCAGAATTCTGATCAAGTGGTCCAACTTACGCGAGCGGAAAACCCGCTTCCCGACACTTTTAAAACAAAACGACTTTCACAACATGTCATAATAATTAAAACTAAGAAGTTATCATAATGAAATCGAGTTTTACAACACCGGGCCCACAATGACCCATTTTATGAAATTCGTTCAAAATACAAGTTTTCACCATAATAGTTTAAATTCCAAACGACACCTAGAGCATGGTGTTTGGGGTTAAACAACCCAAATCTCGGTCAAACTTCAAAAGTCAAACTTCCCAAAAGAATCCCCTATCCAAAACAAAGCGGGAGACCACTAATCCAAATGAACGCCCTTACCCTTGTCCACGTCGGAGCCTAAAAAGATAAACAACGAGAGGGTAAGCAAAACGCTTAGTGAATGAAATAATTATACATATACATATATAACCTACTTACTTACAATCACTTACACAATTACCGCATACACGCTAGCAAACTAATTAGCATACCATCGCCAGTAAAATGCTAAATCTCCGATAACACAAGCTAGCACAACAATAGAATATATCACGAACAATATAATATGCTACACTACAACTATACAACCATGGTTAACCAAAATCTAAAGGGAACGATTCTCGCGAATGAACTGTTATCCACGCAGACGCTACTAGTATGCATCACTAGTCCCTTAGGTGGTATCAACGTCCGGACTTTAAACCCACCCATCACGTGAAATGTGGTATCGAACGCCCGAACTTTAAACCCACACTTCACACCCACGCACATATATGATATGGTATCGAACGCCCGAACTTTAATCCATATCATATGCCACACATGATGATGAGGTATCGAATGAACATTCATATACATTATAAATGATTCATAATAGTTGATTACATCGCGAGGTATTTGACCTCTATATGATACATTTTACAAACATTGCATTCGTTTTTAAAAGAAAAACTTTCTTTACAACGAAAGTTGATGGCATGCATACCATTTCATAATACATCCAACTATAATTGACTTAATAATAATCTTGATGAACTCAACGACTCGAATGCAACGTCTTTCGAAATATGTCATGAATGACTCCAAGTAATATCTCTAAAATAAGCAAATGTACAACGGAAGATTTCTTTAACACCTGAGAATAAACATGCTTTAAAGTGTCAATCAAAAGGTTGGTGAGTTCATTAGTTTACCATAAACGATCATTTTCATCATTTTAATAGACCACAAGAATTTCATTTTCAGTTCTCATAAATATACGTCCCATGTATAGAGACAAAATTCTTTCATATGGTGAACACCTGGTAACCGACATTAACAAGATGCATATAAGAATATCCCCTATCATTCGGGGAAATCCTTCGGACATGATAAAAATGAATTCGAAGTACTAAAGCATCCGGTACTTTGGATGGGGTTCATTAGGCCCAATAGATCTATCTTTAGGATTCGCGTCAATTAGTAGATCGGTTTACTAATTCTTAGGTTACCAAGCAAAAGGGGTATATTCAGCTTCGATCACTCACCCATATAATGTAGTTTCAATTACTTGTGTCTATTTCGTAAAACATTTATAAAATTTGCGCATGTATTCTCAGCCCAAAAATATAAAGGGTAAAATGGCAAATGAAACTCACCATACTGTATTTCGTAGTAAAAATACATATACATCATTGAACAAGTGCAAGGTTGGCCTCGAATTCAAAAACCTATATTAATTATATTTATATATATATGTTGGTCAAAATTTTTCTAACAATTTAAGTCAGGTCATAGTGTACCACAATCCTAATGCTCGAGACTAATATGCAATAGTCAATAAAAGTCAATTTGACCCAAAATAATTTCCAAAATCCATACATGATTAACATATAACTTGAATATCGTCGTTTTATATTTTAAAATATTTTATTAGAGTAAATAATATAATTTATTTGTTAATAAATAAAATTTTATATAGAAATATACCTTTATATATCTTAAGTAATAAAAATTATAAAATTCATTTAATATTATAAAATATTATGATAGGTTTTTATTAAGGTAATTATATTATTTGTGTTACATATTTATTTGATATAATAATAATAATAAGTAAAAGTTGTATTATTTTGTAATAATAATAATTATTATCTTATTAATAAAAATATTAATTTTTATATTTACCAAAAATGATATTATGATAAAACGATAATAATAATAATAAATTTTTTGATTAACAATGACATTCCTCTTAAAAATAATAACTTTCATAAAAATGATATTTTTAATATTAATACTACTTTTAATAATAATAATAATAATAGTGATAAAAATAATGAAAAACAATAATTTTTATCTAAATCAATATCTTACAATATTTTTAATTTTATCATGATACCAATACTCATTATTTCCTAATCGATTCTCTTAATAGTTTTTAAATCGTCTTTTATATCGTGTTCATTTTAATGATAATATTAGTAATCATAATAGTTAAGCGTTACTAATATTAGTTTTAATTATAATAATACTAATAATAATAAATGTTATGATAATATTAATACTAATAACTATTTTTAATGATAAAAATAATAATAATACTAATTATAACTTTAACGATAATAACAATAGTAAAGATAACAATTTTTAATGATAATACTTTTTATTGATAATAATAATAATAATAATAATAATAATAATAATAATAATAATAATAATAATAATAATAATAATAATAATAATAATAATAATAATAATAACTTGAACGACGATAATAATAATCATTTTTACAAAAATTCAATTGATGATAACTTCTAATCCGTTCATCGAAACCATTCGATATCTAAATGAAAAGTTCTTAATTTTTTGCTAGCTTTCCAATGACATACATATCTTATACCTTATCTCAACCGCATAGGTTACTAATTTAAGATTCAACATAACCTATCTAAGGGCAATATCAAAGGTACAAGCATGCATACTCTTAAATACTCGAGCACTAGTCAGGGATACTCTATTATTATGTAAAAATTAAATTATAAGTGCTTACGTATCAATATTGAGATTCAATATTGCAGGAAAGGTACGTAGACGCAACGGAGATGATAAACACTAAATTGACCTCACGAGCATTGTTAGTCCCTAATGAAGCCTAGATTGATCGGTTTATGAGATGTTTAATGGGTTGGAAGTATTAGTTATCAAGAACACAAGAGAGAAAGTAATAAGGAAAGTGATGTGCAAAATGGATAACTAGTTCAATAAAGAGTGATGAGGTTGTTTATATATGACAACCTCCTAAGTTACAAAATATACATAGTTACCATGGTAAAACTGTAAATACATAACAGAATAAGAATAAAACCGTGCGCCACTAAACTATTACATAAACATATGTCAACAATCTCCCCCTTGGCGTGCGGTTTTCAAAAATATCATCACCGAATCATCAGCTTTGACTGGCACCTTCTGAGGCCTTTTTCATTGCTTCTTCCTCAGCTCTCATCACCTTGATCATGTCACTTCCCAGTGTGTAATTCCTTTCATAGTGTTTGGGAATGATGAACTCTTTGAGGCTGGTGATTTTGTATTCGAACCTTGGAACATATTGTGAGCCTGTGAAGTAGTTTTTCTTTTTGTTGATTCCCAGCGAAGTGTCAAACTGCCTCATGTACAGCCTGAATTCAAGAAGTTCATTAATGTGATTTTCCATCTCGTTTGTCATCAGCTTTTGATAGTTCCCAATGTTTTCTGTTCGTTTGCATATGTCGAAATGCTTTAGTGCACGCTTGAGAGTCCCGTCAGAGTATTTTGGTAGCTCTGATTTGCGAATGAAAATTGGCTTTTTGATCTTGTTGCGAAATATGAAACCTTCTTCAGGGGCGTCTAAGCAATAACAAATCCTAAAAGGAAACAAATCCAGATCGCCGATGGTTTGATTTGGTGCGGAGAGCAGAATCTTCTTTCGAATAGATTCGACACCTAGCTGCAGATCATATTGAGAAGCCAGTTTGATTCTATCTTTCATGAACCTTCTCACCCTTTCGATTGTCGTTTCAATAACCCAAGTCTTTCTTATTTTGTTCCTCAGCCAATTGTAAAGAAACAATACATCAACCGGATTGAGTTCAATCAGTTCATACTCTGAGAACGTGTATTCATGGTCGTTTGAACGAATTACTCTGAAAAATGGAGTATACACTCTATTAGATAATGATCCACAGAGCACACTATTTATGACGATGATCGGATTCTCTTTCTGGTCTTCCATTTCAAACTCATCCAGTTCTTAAAAACCCTCCTTTGGTAACGGTACATAATCAACTTTTCTTTGTCATTGAGGAAATCATAACACCCGATTGGTTTGAACCTTTCAGCAACTGGCACATTTTTGAGTTTATCTTCACTTACGAAGATCCTATAAGCTTGTTCCTCTATCCAACAACCCTCTAATACTTCTTCAGATTAAGGTTCAACAAGATTGATCGGAAGTGATCTGTGTTTGTTGAATTCTCCATGTTGAGGATCAGATGACGTGGATTGATCAGGAGGTGGTGGAGCTGTTGGTTTGGGAAACCTTGGTGCAGGTTCACTGGTGTATTCCTGAGTGACAAATCGATCAAATTCATTCAATTCTTCCTCGTCCGGAGCTTTCAAGTTTATGTAATTTTCTTTAGTGAAAGCTCCTTCAATGACCGTAGTAGGTTGGGGTTTCAAGTTAGTGACGAATTCTTCCTCTTCTTCAGATTTTGGGATGATAAGCTGTGGTGCGGATGATATGATCGTTTCAGACTGAGAAGTGATGGGTTCGACGTCAGGACTTGTGTACACCACCATTGCAAGGGAGGTTTCGACTGAGGTAACCACTGCTTCGGACATTTCGATTTCGATTTCAACTTCTTCTTTGACATCAACAAATATAACTTCATCGAAATCATCTTCATCATCAGAGTTTATTGTGATCACGTCATGTCCTTCGGGGGCAACATCATCTTCTTCTACTGTGTAGTCGACCCCTTCGACTATTCCTTCAGGCATGTCAAAGTCATCAACAATTTCTTTCCCTTTCCTGGAAGAGCCAAGTGGAGTTTGTGTTTGACTGAAAGTTTGAGTGAAATGCACAGTGGATCTTCCTCCAATATTCTCCCCCTCATATTGGCCGCCGGAATCGGGGTCATCATGTCGCCTGGAGGAAGATGGTTGATCAGCATGACACGGGATTGGTTCAAGTACTGGTGGATAATTCGAGATGAGCTGAAGATAGTTGAGAAGACCAAGGATAGCTTTCCTGATGTAGTCACCCTCAGAAAGATTAACTGGGAGAAGATAAGCATGGAATTCGTTTTCCCATTGAATGTACGTGAGATTTGGTCGATGGGTGACAGTCTGGGTGATAGGGTATGATGTCATGAATGGAGGTGATGACGGTGGTGGTGAAGCATTGAGATCAGGTGGTGGTGATGTTAGTCGTGGTGGTGAGAGAACCATGGAGATAATAGGTGAGGATGTGATGGGGCCTAGCAAAGAAATGTTAGTGAAAACATCCTGAGATTCTTGAAGAAACTCAGTTGTCACCACTGTTGAGCTAGAGAGCTGAGCAGTGAGGCCTGTTGAGACATGACTTCCAAGCGATCTTAGAGAAGCAATTTCTGGAGATTTGCTAACCTCTACGCTTGTTGTTGCAGTCTGAGCTATAGACACTGAACGTTCGGTATAGGACTGCACCACATCCTTACGAGCACTAGACACATTTTCAAATTGTTTCTGGTGAATCTCATCTAGAGATGCCGATTCTAACGCATATGAAATAGATGTTTGTGCATCTGAGTGGCTTCCTAATGTTGGGGGGGGCTAACGTTTTCTTTTTGCCCCATCTCACTCCCAGTCCGCACATCCTCTCTTGATTTTTCAACCACGCCCTCATTTCCATCCTTATCACTCCGATCAATATTGTGAAGAAACTTTTGAAGTTGTTCAGAGGTTACCTGCTTTGATTCTGCTTTTCTTTTAGACCTAATTTCACCCTCATTTCTTTTCCCCTCAAATTTTCTTTTCTTTGACCCTCGCTTACTAGATCCCTCACCAGGCATCCTATCAGCTCCTTGGGCAGGTTCCCCGGATGGTAGGGGATCCATAGGAGCTCCTATCTCTCTTAGATATCTTAATATTTGTAGATCGTCTCGCGGTCCGAGATTTAGTAAATGAGCAGGTATGAGTTGAGCTTGAACGTTCTTGGACCCTATTTTCTTTTGAATGTATTTGATATATTCCTGCTCCACAAATGGTTCAACTTGATCTAAAGGGATAGGTTCTGGCGTTCGGGCGCTGTCATCAGCAATGCCTGCGAGAATGTTTGCGTAGAATCTCTGAAATTGAATGTACGATGGGAGCGGTGCTGAGTGAATTTCTATCATGCGATCCCAGATAACTCGGCCAAAATCAGCAGTTGGCAAGAACACGATCCCATAGAAGATCTTTAACAAGAAAATGGTGATGTGGTCGGTTCCAGTCTGCATCGGGTTGAAACATCGGTTAACGAATGTATGCAGCACTTCCCATCGAGGTGCCATACGTTGTTTTTTGAAATTTCTTATCTTTGTGACCTCTCCATCATATCCAAGTTGTTGTACGGATGCTAACATCTCATCTTCAGAGGGGAATTCATCATATTCAGCTCTTGCACGAATTCCTAGGAATCTTCTCATGTCAGATAAAGTGAATGAGACACTCCGATCAGGGTTTCGAGTGACAAGGAAAGAAAAGGAATCGGGGTTGTCATCAGCGGATGGATGGAAAGTCATGGTGTCTCGCATCAGGCGAAGCTGCCTCTCAGTAGCATGTTTGTACTCAGTGAATACATTGCGCATTGGGTGGTTTAGTAAAATGGGGATCCAGTAATCACATGGGGTGGGGACACTTTCATCGAAAAAGGCATTGTTCGACATCGCTGTTGTATCATGAGCATGGTTAGTGAAAAGACAGTTCATTTGGTATTTTTGTGAAAATGGTGTCAAAGCATTAATTGTTTCAATTTTAAGAGTTAACAAAGTTCATTTGAAACAGTACACACTTTTGAATAGAATTGTTTTTCGAGCATTTATCAAATTTGAGCAAGAAAAGGTTTTAGAGCATGAAGGTTTTCGTGCAAGCATATATTTGAAGCTTTTCATACAACAGAGAATTTCAGTCAAGAGAATTTCACACAAAACTTTCTCGAGCAACTAAGGTTTTCGGACAGACAACATTTTCAAGCAGAATAAAGTTTTTCAGTCAGACCTTTTTGAGCACAAAAATTTTTCAGCCAAGTTCATTTTCGAGCCAAGTTCAGGCACAAGAGGGTTTTTCATACAGCTAATTTTCGAGCACAGAAGGTTTTCAGTCAAAACTTTTCGAGCACAAAATTTTCAGCCAAGTTCATTTTTAGGCACAAGAGAGTTTTTCATACAGCTAACTTTCGAGCACAGAAGGTTTTCAGTCAAAACTTTTCGAGCATAAAATTTTCAGCCAAGTTCATTTTTAGGCACAAGAGAGTTTTTCATATAGCTAACTTTCGAGCACAGAAGGTTTTCAGTCAAAACTTTTCGAGCAACTTTTTCGAGCGCTCGAAATCAGGGGATTTTTGAGCACCCTGTCTGTTTGAATACGTGATCATCATTTAGCAGAAAAATCAACACATTTAGCCAAAGTAAGTTTTGATGAATGAAATCTATGGTAAACCTAACCTATTTAACAGTATGAATTAAGACAAAGCATCAGGAATTCTCAGATTTAGCCATGAACCCTAAAATTAACCCCTATTCGAAATCGAAGATGCAATAAGCACCTAATCAATGGATTAAAGGAATAGATCATGTTCTACTTATCACAGTCAAGAATCCTAAGTCAATTTATCATAACAGATTCGTTTTATAGGTGCCATTAATCAACTTAGGTTCTTAGGGTTCGACACCTGTACACACACAACATATATTCATCAAATAAGCATGCAAATCATGGCAATTTTAAGTAATTAAATGATTATAGAGACTGTAAAGCTTCTATAAAACGGAAATTTTAACCATAAACACATGAATTTAAAGTGAAAATACCTATTTAGGTTAAGTGAGAAGACGATGAATAGTGGAGATGAACAGGATGTTACAGAAAGCACGTGGGCCTGAATAAAGTTGTTTTTCTAAAGTGAGATTTGAAAATGATGGATTTAAAAAGTGAGCTTTCAACCTTATATATACACACGATGACTGAAAAATTAGTTTTTCAGTCGGTTTTTGCTCGAGAATCCATAAGTTAAGATGCATTGTACAAGAATTTACACTTTATGCACAGTTGCTCGAAAACCTTCAGTCTTAGAATTTTGCTCGAAAACATTAAGTAGATTTGGATTTTAAGGAATTTTGGTACACCATGATAACCTTTGAGAATTTTAAGAAATTCTGTGAAATAATCAAGTAATTGTTTAACCTTTAATTATTTTTCAAAATTTAACTTTCTCAGGTTTTAACAATTATTGAGACCAGGAACCATGAGGCGGTCATATAGATACATCCTCTTAAGGCAGTCACAAGGACACATCCTTCGTCATTTTTTGACTATGAATTTGAGGCAGTCATTTAGACACATCCTCTTGAGGTAGTCACAGAGACTCATCCTCCGTCATTTGTTGACTGAGTTTTTAAGGCAGTCATTTAGACACATCCTCTTGAGGTAGTCACAGAGACTCATCCTCCGTCATTTGGTGACTGAGATTTTGAGGCAGTCATTTAGACACATCCTCTTGAGGCAGTCACAAAGACTCATCCTCCGTCATTTGTTGACATTTTGATGTTAACTCCCCCTAGACAGTTGCCGGTTTCAGGAGAGTTAGATTTGAAAGAGCTAGTTTTACATTGTTATTTGTGTAAAAGTCATTTTAGATTTTAAAAATCAATTTATGAAACCGGGTCTCACACTGTAATGTATGTGAGAGCCATTGTTCTTATTTCCCCCTCAAAATATGAAATATCAGATTTTGAAAAAAAAAAAAAGCACAACGCTCCCCCTAGGCAAGTGCATCACTCCCCCTAGACACTTGCCGGGACCCTAAATGGAGTTGAAATCAATCAAGCCAATTTTGTCAACTAGATATTTAAATGTGGGTTCATCTAAGGCCTTGGTTAATAGGTCAGCAAGTTGACTTTTGGTGGGTACAAAGTATAATTAGACATTGCCTTTTTCAACATGATCCTTGATGAAGTGGTAACGAATGTCAATGTGTTTGGTTCGAGAGTGGTGCACTGGGTTGCTGGTGATAGCAATGGCACTCTGAGAGTCGCAATAGATCGGGATTTTGTGGAATCTGAATCCATAGTCAAGTAGTTGGGACTGCATCCACAGTAATTGGGAGCAACAGCTTGCAGCTGTAATATACTCAGATTCAGCAGTGGAAAGAGAGATACAATTTTGCTTGCGAGAGGACCAGCTGACTAACTTGTGACCTAGGAATTGGAGACCACCAGAGGTTCTTTTCTGGTTTACTTGGTCACCAGCATGATCAGCATCCGTGAATGCTGTAAGGTTGAAGCCAGTCCCAAAGGGATACCAGAGTCCGAGATTGGGTGTGCCTTTAAGATAGCTAAAGATTCTCATTACAGCCTTGTAGTGAGAATACCAAGGGTTGGCCTGAAAATGGGCACACAGACATACATCAAACATGATGTCGGGTCTACTAGCATTGAGATACATCAATGAGCCAATGAGGCTCCTATAGAGTGTTTGATCGAAAGATTGACCATCCAGATCAGCATGTAATGAAATGTTGATTGACATTGGAGTGGGGCTGGATTTCATCTCAGGAAAATTAAACTTTTTGAACATGTCAGAAATGTATTTTGATTGATCGATGGAAATCCCCTTTGGAAGTTGTTTAACTTCTAATCCTAGAAAGAAGTGGAGTTCTTCGAGCATGCTCATTTCAAACTTGGTCTTCATGAGTTCAGAAAACTCATAGCAGAGAGCGGGGGAAGTGGAACTAAAAATGATGTCATCAACATAGACTTGAATTAACAAGATATGTTCTTTCTGTTTTCTGATGAATAGAGTCGTGTCAATGGTTCCACGTGAGAAGCCGTTCTTGAGAAGAAAAGTGGTTAGGGTTTCATACCACGCCCTGGGTGCCTGTTTTAGACCATAAAGATCCTTGGAAAGGAGATACACGTGATTGGGGCATTTGGTGTCTATGAAACCTTCAGGTTGACTGACATAGACCTCTTCTTGAAGAATCCCGTTCAGAAAGGCAGTTTTTACGTCCATTTGATAAACGGTGAATCGCTTGTGAGCAGCATATGAAAGAAATAGACGGATGGCTTCTAATCGAGCCACGGGAGCAAATGTTTCGTCGTAGTCAATTCCTTCTTGTTGTCTGTATCCTTTTGCTACAAGACGTGCTTTGTTACGAATGATGATGCCGTGAGGATCCTTCTTATTTTTGAAGATCCACTTGGTATCAATAATGGTTTTTCCAGATGGACGAGGAACAAGTACCCATACTTCAAGCCGATAAAATCGATGAATTTCTTCTTGCATGGCTATAGACCAGTCGGGATCTTGGAGGGCCTCAAAAGCAGTTTTAGGTTCGATCGTGCTCAGAAAGGCAGCGAAAAAGCATTCATTGTTGGAAGCCTTGCGAGTGCGAATGGGAGCGTCTGGATCACTAATGATTTGATGAATTGGATGATCCACAGTCCATTTCGTGGAATGTGGGAGAGGTGTAGTAGATTCATCATTAAGGGAGGAGTCGGTATGTGAGGAAGGTGAGGATCCAGAACGTTCAGTGTTGTCAGTGGGGTAGGTGGCATTTTCTTCCCACAGAGGAACAAGGGTATCTGCATTTTGTTTGGTGGAAAGTATGGGAGGGGTTGTAGCGTCTAGAGACCTAGTACCTGTTTCATTTGAAGGAGTATCTTCACTAGATTTGAGAGGAGATGATTCAACAGCTGGAGGATGAGAGTTGAAAATGGGAGCGTTGTTTGAGGAAGACACTCCAGTATCAAGGTCATCTAGAAGAAGAAAATTGGAGGAATTACTTTCGTTCGATGGTGATTCGCCCACAACCGCCGGAGTAGAGGAACTGATTATGATTGATTCGGGGAGAGCCGGTTCTGAGGGTACCGAGGGGTTTGATGACATTGGAGGGATGATGGGTTCAAACAACACATCTAGATCATCAGAGGTGGCCAGTGGAACATGTCGGAAGTGAGGTTCAGAATTGAGTCCGGGGCGAGAGCCGTTATGACCAAGAACCATTCCAGACATCTCATCAAACTTGACATTGGTGCTTTCTTTAATGATTCGAGTTCGACGATTATAAACACGAAATGCCACACGATCTTGAGAGTAGCCAATAAATATTGCTTCATCACCACGAACATCAAACTTTTCAAGGTTGTCCTCGTTGTTTAGAACATAGCACACGCATCCGAATATGCGAAAGTACTTCATGTTGGGTCGACGTTTGAAAAGCAGTTCGTATGGAGTTTTGTCGAACCGACGATTAATAATGGAACGATTTTGGGTGAAGCACGCAGTGTTAACAGCTTCAGCCCAGAGGGACGGGGGTAGCTTGGAATAAGCAAGAATTGTTCTTGCTGCTTCAACAAGGGTGCGATTACGTCTTTTAACAACTCCATTTTGTTGTGGAGTACGAGCGGCAGAGTTTTGATGGGTGATGCCAGCATGATCGAGATAAGAGTTAAGAACAGAGTTTTGAAATTCAGTGTCGTTATCATTTCTGAGAGTACGTACAAGCATATTGGTGGATAATTGGATTCTTTTCAGAAAATCAGTGATTATTTTCGGAGTTTCAGACTTACTTTTCAGAAATTTGACCCATGTGTATCGTGAATAGTCATCAACTACCACCAGGATGTACTTTCTTCCACCAAGACTTAAAACACGCATTGGTCCGCAAAGGTCCATGTGAAGCATATGAAGTGGACTGGAGGTGTTGAATTCGGTTTTTGATTTATGGGAGGATTTATGAATCTTTCCCATAGCACATGAAGGGCAAACGTGTGAAGTATCGAATGAGATGAGTGGAACACCGTCAACAAGGTTGTTGGAGACAAGTTTGCTGAGGTTCTGAGAGTGAAGATGTGACATCCGGTGATGCCACAACCATGAGGTTTCAGAGGAAGCTTTGGAAACGAGGCAGAGTGGTTGTAAGTTTGAAGACATGTTTTTCATGGCAAGAGAGTAAAGAGTGGATTCACGTTTTCCTTCAAGTAGGTTGTCTCCCTCCATGGTTTGAACATAGCACATAGATCTTTCAAAGATCACGCGAAGATCACTGTCACATAATTGGCTGACACTGAAGAGACAACACCCAAGACCATGAACATAGGACACACGTTTGATGGTCACACCGTTAAACACATAATCTCCATACCCCTCGATTGTTGAAATTTCGTCATTTCCAAAGTGAACAGTACCTAGGAACTTGTTGACATAGTTTGTCAACATTGATTTATCACCAGTCATGTGTCTGGAACAACCAGAATCCAGATACCAAACACATGCTGGGATAACCTGCAAAATAGAGTTAAGCACAAGTTTTAGGGACCCTAGTTATCTCGGGTTCCTTGTAAGCAGATACACTTAGAGAATTTAGAGCATTAGGTTCATTAGATGAAACATTCAACAAGGTCTGAACATTCATTACAACACACGAATCATGGTTTTGATGACCAAAATACAGACATCTTTTACATCTATTACACATTAATGACCCGGACTGAGAAGCAAGACTTGAGGATGCTTGGACTGTTTCAGTCTTGGGTTTCCATGCTTTCAAAATGCTTTGTTTTGGTTTAGGTCCTGTGAAATTTAAAACACCAAATTTAGACCTAGTTTGAAAATGATTCATGTCTTTAAGTAATGACTATCTAGCCCTTTGTGCTCTTTTGCGACGGTTTCACTTTTGAGTCTTGGTTAATCCATCAAATATCCGCTTTGCAGCATGGTTGAGATTTGGTAGTTGCGGATGTTTGATGGATTCGGGGTTGTGTTTCAATGATCTGCCACTGTTGCTCTGGAAGGAGTTAGAGTGGTTGATATTTTGGTGAATGTGATAGCTGCTTGAACCACCCCTCTTGTCTAGAATAGACGGTGCAAGGTGTTTGTGTGCTTTTCTTGCTGAGTGGTCATACACACCATGTTCTTGGATTATTCTTTGAACAGGGTTGTTTCGCCTTCCTATCAAGGTTGCGGAATGTGGTGGTTTGGGATCAGCACCCCTTTTAGTGACAATCATCTCCAAACGAGAGCCACGAATAGGGTTTTTTAAGATGGTGACAGCTGGAATGACAGGTTTCCTTGAATTCACTACCGTAGTGTAAGGAAAGCCTTGGTGATGTGGGGAGAGAACTCGTTGAGAATAGGTGGGTACCCATGGTACAAATTTCTCTTTTGTTGAATTTGATTCCTTTTGTTGAGAATAGTTTTGTGACAATATTGGACCAAAATTCTTTTCGGCTTTTTCAAAATCACGATTCATTAAAACTTTTACATGCAAATCGATGTTGTCCTTTTTAATAAGAGCAACATGTTTCTTATATCCTTTTAGTTCAAGTTTTAAGTCAACGATTTCTTTCCCGAGAGAATCAACAAGAACATTTGAGGGTTCGATGGGGTGGCAGGGTGACGGTTCCTGAGGGGCTTTGGACTTTGAAATCATTTCACAGAAAGTGGTCGCTTGACTAGCAATCTGTTTTTGAAGTTCATGCACATCATGAGCAAGTTGATCATTTGTTGTCACATGGAGTGAGATTTAGTGTTGCATGGCTTTTATGATCATCAAAAATTTTCGTTCATTGTTAAAAGAATTCATTTTATTTTCGAAAAGTTCCTTTTCCAAACTGATGATGTATTTTTCTAATACCAGAGTTGGTAAATAGACAACACGTTTTTGACCTTCCAAATTCTCACTTTCATTAAACAAATCAGGTAAGCTTCCATATGAAAATGAGTTTTTCTTTTTCAAATAAAGAGCGTTGATTTTATCATAGATTAGAGCAATTTCTCGTTTCATTTTAGTTGATCTTTTAGCCAATGCTTCCTCAACCTCACTGTTGGATGCAAATGTGAGTCGTGCAGGTAGACCAATCATCAAGTATTTACTATCATACAGACAGGGCTCTGCTTTGGCCATTTTGGACAAGGTGAGAGGATTCTCAAAACCTAGGCCTTTGTTCTCACGGAAGGAGTCCTTTGGTCGATTCATGAAAAGGGTTTGATTCGAGATGTGTCCTGCTAAAACAACCTTAGACTGTTCTGTCCTGTAGAGCTTTTCTTCAAATTTTCGTAGACGAGTTTGAAGCTCTAGATTATGTGCAGTAAGTTTTGAACATTCAGAGGTTTTCTTAGCAAGATCGAAGAGAGGTTCTCTTATCTTTTCTTCTAAGGTATCTAGGAGAGTTTTCTTAGAAGCAGTGAGTTTCTTAATTTCTTTCTCAGCATTGTCTACTTTCTCACTAAGAACTTCATTTCTTAACCTAAAGTTTGTCCGTTCTATTCGTAACGGTCTCACACTAGATTCTAGCTCCTTCAATTGTGTTACTTTATCAGCTAGATCCTTCTGAAGTGTTAGGTATGCATTGTTCGACACTTTGATTTTCAATTCAACTTTTAACCTATGGTTCTCATTTTGTAGTCCACTAACTTGACTAGAAAGTGATCTAAGGTCCTTACTCATTTTAGCAAAGTTGTCAATATACATATCAGGCAATTCAGGGAGCATTTTATCATGATTATGGGAAGTAGGTTCATTTCTAATGGGCACATTAATTTGGATAGAAGGGTCATTGGGTCTCTTAGAGGTTGCTTGCAATACATCAGAAACACATTCAGAACTATTATTTACAAAGTTATAATATTCATGAATTATGTCGGTGTAAAGTTGTACCTCTTCCTCATCATCGGAAGAAACACTGTCATGAGCATGGTTCATGTTGGTGAGTTTCACGACATTGGCACGTTCGGGCTCCTGTTCACTGTCTGACCAGTTTAGCCAAACGTCATCTGAGGCTTTGAGGACCTTCCCCTTTTCGGCATCTTGGGCGAGCAACATCTTTTTCTTGTAGTACTCGGCATCCTTTCGTTTGGGTAGTATGCATTCTCGTGCAAAGTGACCTGTTTTACCACAGTTGAAACAAACATTATCGGGGTCCTTGCAGTCAGGAGCCCAGTATTGAGTGGTAGATGTTTCGAGTTTTTTTGTAGTAAGAAGAGCTGGATGAGGTTCGATTGTTGTTGTTTTTCCTAAAGCCTCCAGATGATCTCCTGAGATTCAGTTGCTTACTGAACATTGCGGCAGCCTTGACGAGATCCCGATGTTCTTCATCAACATCAGAGTATGTGTCCTCATCAGAGGAAATGGTTTGTTTTGTTTTGAGTAAGTTGGAGCGATTGGAAGGGGTTTTGGTGGAGCTTTTGTTAACAAATTACACTGTTCTCGAGCAAAGATCACCCTTTTTCACAATTTTTTCGAGCACTTTGTCTGGAAAAGCAATTGATTCAGTTTGTTTAAGTTTGAATTGTTTGACTTTTAAGAGAGAGAAGACAAAGCACGTGAACCCTTACACACAAGGATAAAGGAAAAATCCTTTATCCTTTATGACATAAATCAAGGTAATATATCAAGGACAAGTCCTTTTCAGATCAAAAATTATCGGGTAAAGGAGATTTCGGTGGATATTAACCACAAGTCCAAAGTTTGGAGCCAAAACCAACTAAACACGTGTGAAAACTAACAGGTTTTTTTCGAGCAGAACCTTAGGGTTTCACTGTAGTGAAACTACCCTGTAAGGTTTTCGAGCAGTTTCAAACCCAGAAGGGGTTTTCGAGCACCTCAACTGGGAAAAACTTAAGCAATTTCTAAAAATTTTAAGCAGATTTCGCAGAGTTTAAAGACAAATTAGCAATAAATCATGTAACTTTAGAGCCTTTAATTAACCTTAGCAAGACTGAAGTGAAAGAATACATGAACTTTCACTTCATTCTATTTCAAATTCAAACCATGAAATAAAGTGACAAAATCATTATATTTCAAACATGGTAGCAGAAACATGAACATATGAACATGAAAAATGAACAAAGTACATGGGCTAAGCACAAATCTACTAGAAAACTTACACAGAATTCATACCATTTCAACATACAAGTCATTTTCATAAGACAGAAACATGTTAAACATATTTTATCACACTAAAAGCATGGTATAGATTGGGTTCTGAGTAACCTTTTCGAGCATAAAACAAATAATTTTTTTAAGAATATGTTAATTTGAGAAAAACATACGGATTTTAGTAGTTTTCAAGCATAAAGATAGATATACTTAACATACAATATGCAAATTCGTGACAAAATGAGGCAAAATCGTGATACCTCAACTGAAGAACACCAAACACACCAAAACACGAACTTAGAAGCTTCAATCCTTGGATCTACAAGCAAGATAGCAAGTCCCGCTCTGATACCCATTGTTAGTCCCTAATGAAGCCTAGATTGATCGGTTTATGAGATGTTTAATGGGTTGGAAGTATTAGTTATCAAGAACACAAGAGAGAAAGTAATAAGGAAAGTGATGTGCAAAATGGATATCTAGTTCAATAAAGAGTGAGGAGATTGTTTATATATGACAACCTCCTAAGTTACAAAATATACATAGTTACGATGGTAAAACCGTAAATACATAACAGAATAAGAATAAAACCGTGCGCCACTAAACTATTACATAAACATATGTCAACAAGCATACCCATGAACCATACCCATCACCTCCATAGCTAAACCCATGATTTCCTTAGCCCTATCCTACTCATAAAACTAGTTTTGAAAATAACCCACTCATGACCTGGTCGTAGTATTTTATGTATAATACTAATAATATCGCTCTTAATAATACTAATACTAATAATAATAAGATTATTAGTAATCTTAATATTAATAATAATAATAATAATAATAATAATAATAATAATAATTAAAATATATATATAAATATAAAGTGAGATTGAGAGACAGAGAAGGTAATTGTGTGTGCACAAGAACGAGCTCGATCATTTATACATGTTGTTTGATACTTCCCTCCATGCAATCGCATGGCTTATGGTTGTTATACCCATGCGATTGCATGAGTAACATTTCCAGCTCATAATGCACTTAAACACGGCTGCCGACACTCTTTTTTACTTACATTACACCATACGTAAAATTATATATTATTTAATATATATTATATTTAATCTTTAGAATTAATTAAATATTATATTATATTTACGTGCGTAGTAAAAATGTAATTTTTACTAAAATGACTCGTACGTTCTCACTCGACTCATGTACCACTTTCGGTTTTTCGAGCGCACTTTCGTACGTTTAGAAAACTAGCCTTTTACGTTACGCGACATGTACCTTTAATAATAATTTAACTTATTTATCAAAAATTTACTTTATGAAAATGTATCTTATAAAATTTGAGCGTCGTGGTCATTTGCTTCTATAAATTAGTGACTCATTGTTTACCAAAATATATTATTTTAAATTGGGACGTTTTATGACTAAGTTAAAATATATATATTTTTATTTAGAATCGTAAATTTGTACATAATAAATATATTTGAATTATTTTAACTAATGATATAATATTTAGTCTTTCAAAACCAAATATATTTCAAAGTTTGTTTTATATAATTTAACTTATTTTATATAAATAATAGTAGTTATTTTACCAAATAATGTTTTTAATATGAAAACTAAAGAGTTGCTTTATCGAGGGACACGAGTTAATCAAGTAAAGTATATTTTTGAAATTTAAACGGAAATGATTTCTAACTTTTGACTAACTCTTGTAAATGACACTTTTGTAAATCACTTTTACCAACAATTCCGAATACCGTTAAAAAGGAAAAGTTTCTCAAATCATAGTGGACCTCTTAACAGAGACTCATAATTATAATTCAATGTATCTAATAATTCAATCATTTGATATCATCTTTTAATTCCATTGATAACTATTAGAATATTTTTTGAAACAATTACGTTTATATAAAGTATTATACGTCTAATACTTTGTTAATGTTTTCAAGTTATAATATATACACATATACATATATAATCATGTTCGTTCATATAATGGTTCGTGAATCATTGGAATTTGGTCGAGGTTAAATGAGTGTATGAACACAGTTTAAAATTCTTGAGATTCAACTTACAAACTTTGCTTATCGTGTCGGGAATATATAATGATTAAAGTTTAAATTTGGTCAGAAATTTCCGGGTTGTCACAGCTTCACTCGTACAGCTGACATCGAACGCCCGAACTTTAAACCCTCATCCCATGCCAACATGATGTGGTATCACATACCCCAACTTAAAACCCGCATTGCATTTCGCACAAGTAAATACATTACATACACACATGTATAATTATTCCACTCACCTTATCGCCTTTTGGTGAATGATAAATCGAGCTCGCAACCTTCAATGTAACGCACCTATTACATTATGCACAATATTAATCATATATTCAAGTTGGTGAACCAACTCACTCACCACTCAAGTGACATTTTGACCCATAGTGCAATTTCGACCCATTTGCACTCGTAACCCTAATATTAGGTCAACTTCGTCAAAACCCTAACACTAGCTATTTAGGGTCTTAATACACTTTTAAAGCAAGGTTGTCGCATTTTCATACTCATTGAACAACCTAGGTCACCCAAAACTCATTTGACCTATTTTGTGGTTAACACACCCATTTGGGTGACCCACATACCTAAATAACACCCACTTACATAATATCTAGGTGTGCTAGCAATTAACTAACCAAAATAAGACTCATAAGATCAATTTATCATTTCAAAACCCTAGGTTAGTCATTTTTGAGTCCTCATGACCCAAACTTACCCAAAAACCCCCAAATCACTAAACAAAGGGTTTTATGTTCATCACTAACCCAAACCCTAACCCTTAAACTAAATTAAGTATGGAAATTGAGATTAGGACTTACCACCACAATGAAAACATAGCTAGGGACTAGACGAACAACTTTAAAACACGCACTTTGACCCGAATCAACCTTCTTCCTCCTTGATTTGAGCTCTCTCACTCTAGAACTCTCCTCTCTCTAGAATTTAAAGTGGTTGAAAGTGGAGTGAATAAGGCTCCTATAACTGATCTTGTGGTCTTAAATTCGTCCAACATGTGAAAAGACCAGACTACCCCTTTAAATATCTAAAAGCAAAACAGCTCGTCTGTCAGTTCATTTGGACGGCATCCAGCATCCTGGACGGCGTCCAGTCCTTCACAATTGGACGTCATCCTATATTTTGGACAGCGTTCCACTTAGCTGGAAACGGGATCTTACACAAGCTCATCTAAGAAGTCTAAAGCTCGTGAGTTTACCGACACCGAGTATGATCGTGCTCTCGTCCGGTGTGATATTATGAACTTGCAACGACGAACCGAAACCATGAGGGATACCTTTCGTGATCGGCTAGAAATGATGGAAAAATGACAAGACTACACTTACACTGATGTGAAACTGGTCTACAATAAGTTTTCCCAGATGTTTGCTAGACAAGAAAGGCTATTGGCCGACAGCGTCAGATAATCATTGAGCTAGAGAAATTCGTGATGTACTCCAGGGGCTACATAAGGGATCAGCATAAGCCCAAACCTCCATCTCTTAAGGAGGATTAGATCTTAGGATTTTTGTTTCGTTTCCATTTTAGATTTATTCATGTAAAGGCATAGCCTCCAGTACTTTTCATTTTCCGGTGTAATAAGGATGATTTATCCATTTGTTAGTAATAAAACTTATGTGTTTTGTTATATCTCATTGTTTCTCTTATCTATCCTATTATATGTTGTGTGATCATGTACGTTTATTAAACTTATGAGCACCATAAATTCTTCAACTAATATTGTATTTATGTATTGAAGAACAATGGCTCACTCAACTCGTGGTGCTACCAACAAAACCCCGAATGTTACGTTAACCTCTGAACAATTCCAACAACTAGTCGGTGTCGCCCAAGGCAACAATATTAATCACCATGAGAACAACAACCAAGGGAATCAAAATCATCCTACTTCATGCACCTACAAGGAATTTATGAACTGCAAGCCTCCGTCCTTCAAAGGGAATGATGAAGCCATTGAGTTGACCCGTTGGTTCGAGAAACTCGAATCAATATTTTTCATCTGTAATTGTGGGGATGTCGACCGGGTGAAGTATGCTACCCACACTCTAAGTGGTCTTGCTTTAACTTGGTGGCATGCCTATGCCCAAACTGTAGGGCTAGATGCTGCAAATTCCATTCCATGGCACGTCTTGAAAGGAATGATAACTGACAAATTCTGCCCGAGGAGCCAGATTTAGAAGTTGGAAGTTGAGTTCTGGGAATTGAAGGTTAAGGGCTGATAATGCTAAAAACGAAAGACAGATTCGGCGAATTGAAGACGCAAACGATCAAAAAGCTCAAAAGTACAAAGTACAATCAAAGAGGTTCCAATTATTGATAAGAAACGTCTCAGAATTACAAGAGTACAAGATTCAAAACGCCAAGTACAAGATATTAAATTGTACACAAGGACGTTCGAAAATCCGGAACCGGGACCAGAGTCAACTCTCAACGCTCGACGCAACGGACTAAAAATTACAAGTCAACGGAGTACAAGAATATAATATAATATATATATATATAATTAAATTTAATTATATATATTATATTATATAATAAATAAATAAGCAGCCCACGTTTTTAAAGACTTTTGAGCCTCCCCAGCTGGCCATGCGATCGCATGGCCTTGAAGGGCAAAGCCCATGCGATCGCATGAGGCCCTTTTCCAGCCCACATGCCTATAAAAGTCGCAGTTTGGTGCATCAAATATATCAATCTCTCTATCTAAACGTATATATATATATATATATATATATATATATATATATATATATATATATATATATATATATATATATATATATATATATATATATATATATATATATATATATATTATATTATAATTTTAATTTTAATTTTCAATAATAAGGGTATGTTAGCGCATATAGTAAGGGTGTAAGTCGAAATTCTGTCCGTGTAACGCTACGCTATTTTTAATCATTGTAAGTTATGTTCAACCTTTTTAATTTAATGTCTCGTAGCTAAATTATTATTATGCTTATTTAAGCCAAAGTAATCATGATGTTGGGCTAATTACTAAAATTGGGTAATTGGGCTTTGTACCATAATTGGGGTTTGGACAAAAGAACGACACTTGTGGAAATTAGACTATGGGCTATTAATGGGCTTTATATTTGTTTAACTAAATGATAGTTTGTTAATTTTAATATAAAGATTTACAATTGGACGTCCCTATAAATAACCATATACACTCGATCGGACACGATGGGCGGGGTATTTATATGTACCGGACACGAGAATGGATTAATAGTCACTAGAATTATTAAAACATGGGTGAAATTATGTACAAGGACACTTGGCGTAATTGTTAACAAAGTATTAAAACCTTGGGTTACACGTAGTCGATAACCTGGTGTAATTATTAAACAAAGTATTAAAACCTCGTTACAGTTTAAGTCCCCAATTAGTTGGAATATTTGACTTCGGGTATAAGGATAATTTGACGAGGACACTCGCACTTTATATTTATGACTGATGGACTGTTATGGACAAAAACTAGACGGACATATTAAATAATCCAGGACAAAGGAAAATTAACCCATGGGAATAAACTAAAATCAACGCGTCAAACATCATGATTACGGAAGTTTAAATAAGCATAATTCCTTTATTTTCATATTTAATTGCACTTCTAATTATCGCACTTTTATTTATTGTCATTGTATTTAATTGCACTTTTAATTATCGCACTTTTTAATTATCGCAATTTTATTTCATCGCACTTTTATTTCTTGCAATTTCATTATCGTTATTTACTTTACGCTTTAAATTAAGTCTTTTATTTATTTAATATTTTACATTAGGTTTTAACTGCGACTAAAGTTTTAAAAATCGACAAACCAGTCATTAAACGGTAAAAACCCCCCCTTTATAATAATAATATTACTTATATATATATATTTGTATTTTTATAAATTAAAACTAATATAGCGTTAAGCTTTGTTTAAAAGATTTTCCCTGTGGAACGAACCGGACTTACTAAAAACTACACTACTGTACGATTAGGTACACTGCCTATAAGTGTTGTGGCAAGGTTTAAGTATATCCATTCTATAAATAAATAAATATCTTGTGTAAAATTGTATCGTATTTAATAGTATTTCCTAGTAAAATATAAGTTATTTCATATACACCTCGCAGCACATCAAGTATTTTTTGGCGCTGCTGCCGGGGAACAATTTCTGCTTAAACGCCGGAAGCGCAACGCTATATAAAAAAAAGTTTTTTATTTTTAAGTTTACTTTTATAAAAAATACGCTTTTGTAAAAATACGTTTTAAATATTCTAAAATATAAAAAGAAAAACAAAAATATAAATATTTTTAAGAGTTTGTTAAATATTTAAGTTTTATAAAGTTTCTTTATTTCTATTTTTAGTTTGTAAAAATATAAGTTTTATTTAATTTATATAAATATATTATATATATATATATTTTAGCAAAACAGAAAAAAAAATATATAAATAAATTCGAGTCCAGTACTGTAGCAGCCCAGTCACTGGCCCGAAACCCTAGCCCATCATGCGATCGCATGGTCGGGTAACTTAGGACTCATGCGATCGCATGAGCCCTGCTGACACGCCACAGTTGACATCGTACTGCATTAATTACGGGGTATTATTTATTATTATTATACTTTAACCCTAATTAGGGTTATACTTTTAATATTAATTAATTTTAGTTTTTAATTTGTTTTATTTTAGTTTAATTAGTTTTAAAATTAATAGTTTTATAAAATAAATAATATAAAAATAATATTTTTATAAAAATTGTACTTTTTACAACTTTTAGTATATTTTTATATTTTGTCCCTTTTTATTCGTTTTAGCGTAATATTTGTATTTTTCGCTCGTATTTAGTTTTAAGATTTAGTTTTTGCCATAGTTATTTTTACTTCTAGATTTTTAAGATTTGGCGTAAAATCCCTTAAGTGCTTTTTCTTTAGACTAAGATTTAGGTGCTTTAAAATTTTGCGACGCTGTTTTTAAGTTTTAGTACCTTTTTAAGTTATTACCATTTGGGATATAGTTTTACTTTTAAATTTTAATATTTTTAGACGCAACTTTTAATTCTTAGTTTTTAGTTCCTTTTTAAGTTTCAACGCGCTACTTTCTTATTTTTATTTTTCGACGCCTTTTACCTATGTATCGATTATCACTTCAATTAGTAATCTCAATTTGCAATTTTAATTTTAAGTTAGTGATAATAATAAGGTTGGGTTAGTCGAGTGTTTTAAAGTTTTATAAGTCACTCTTTTTCTTTCTTATTTCTCCAATTTTAATACCGACGCGCTCTTTTTCTTTCTTATTTCTCGCCATTCTAGTTTTTAGGACATAGAATTTTTCTACTTCTTCTCTAAATTTCTTTAAATTACGAACATTTATTTTAAGTAGTTAAATTGATAGACATCAAAATTTTCTGGTTCGTAGTAATAGTTAGATTTGTACGTGGACCGGGTTATTGGAGCCAAACAGTACTCAATTATATTGAGACCAAACGAATCCTGCCCCTCTGCTGCATCTTTTGGCTATTCGAAACGTGGAAAAAATCAGAAAAGTCTATTAATTGGATAACTTATATAATTTTTCTTTCTTTTTAAAAACTAATAGGATATTCAGTGAATGCACCGAGCAAAACGTTCACCACCTTTTGTACGTTCACCACCTGTAACTCGATCAAGACATCTAGCTAATATTACCGCCGTTGATTTTTCTTTAGAATCGTCATCCAGTCGACCAAGTACTCCAATTCAAATTTCCGATAATCCATTTTTTGAACCCGACCTCACAATTGAGAATCCGGAGAATATTCAGGGACAATTCATAGATCCTGAACCATTAATTTTTTCTCCGGAACCACCAATCATTCAAACAGAGATTGTTGAGGAACGAACCATTAAATCAGAATCCTCTAGTGATTCAGATTCAACAAATTCAATCATGGAAAATCTGAAACCTCTAAGTATGGAAGACCGAATGAGAGCTAAACACACTGTCCAAGGTTACGCAATTACTCATCCAGACATTAATGCGCCAGATTATGAAAGCAAAGGACAAATTCTACACATGGTGACTAATCAATGCCAATTTAGTGGTACGCCGAAGGAAGATCCAAATGAACATCTTCGTACCTTTAATAGGATCTGCACTCTATTTAAAATAAGAGAAGTTGAGGATGAACAGATATATCTCATGTTATTTCCCTGGACTTTAAAGGTAGAAGCCAAAGATTGGTTGGAATAGTTACCTGAAGGGGCGATTGATACATGGGACGTTTTAGTTGAAAAATTTCTTAAACAATTCTTTCCGGCATCTAAAGCCGTAAGACTTCAAGGAGAAATTGTTACATTCACACAGAAGCCAAATGAAACTCTATATGAGGCTTGGACCAGATTTGGAAAGTTATTAAGAGGATGTCCGCAACATGGTTTAGACACTTGTCAAATAGTACAAATATTCTACCAAGGATGCAACATCACTACAAGAAAAGACATAGATATAGTAGCTGGTGGTTCCATTATGAAGAAAACCGAAACTGATGCTTACAAAATTATCGATAACACTGCTTCCCACTCACATGAGTGGCACCAAGAAAAAGATATCGTTAGATTATCTAAAGCAGCTAGAGCCGATTCTAGCCATGACTTAGATTCCATTTCTGCAAAGATAGATGCTATCAAGAGACGAATGGAAAAGATGACTAAAGATATTCACTCAATACGAATTAGTTATGAGCAGTGTGGAAGACCACATTTGACAAAACATTGTCTTAGTATTGAACTAACATTGGAACAAAGAGAGAATGTTTCATATCTAAACCAAAGGCCTGGAAATAATTATCAGAATAATTATCAACCGCCAAGACCAATTTACAATCAAAACCAGAATTATAATCGAAATGTTCCATACAATAACCAACAAGGTCCAAGTAATCAACAAGTATCTAATAATACTTACAATCAGCAAAGACCTAATTTTTAAAACAAACCACCACAAACCGATGATAAAAAGCCAAATTTAGAAGATATGATGACGAAGCTAGTTAAATCTCAAACATAGTTTTTCACATCTCAGAAACAAACCAATGAACAAAATGCTCAAGCATTTAGAAATCAGCAAGCTTCTATTCAAAATCTGGAACAAGAAGTAAGTAACCTAGCAAGGTTAATAGGTGAAAGAAAACCGGGAAGTCTACCTAGTGATACAAATGCTAACCCCCGAAATGAAACAGCTAAAGCCATTACCACAAGAAGTGGTATTACACTTAAACCACCTGAAATACCTGTAATTTCTGATGAAGCTATTCCTACTCCACAAGAACCACAACCTGAACAAGATAAGAAAAAAGAACCGGTAGTTGAAAAGGTTAATGAAGATAACACAGTTAAAGCTAAACCTTATGTTAAACCATAACAACCACCACTTCCTTACCCGAGTAAAATGAAAAAAAAGAGACTTGAAGCCGAGCAATCCAAATTCTTGGATATGTTTAAACAGATAAATGTAAATCTTCCTTTCATTGATGTAATTTCAGGAATGCCTAGATATGCTAAATTTCTGAAAGATCTAATCTCAAATAGAAAAAAAAATGGAAGAACTCTCGGCTGTTACTATGAATGCTAATTGTTCAGCAGTGCTGTTGAATAAGATACCAGAAAAACTATCTAATCCAGGAAGTTTCACAATTCCATGTTTTCTGGGTAGTCTTAGTTCAATAGAAGCATTGGCAGACTTAGGTGCTAGTATAAATTTAATATCGTATTCACTATACGCTAAACTAGACCTTGGAGAATTGAAACCAACACGAATAAGCATACAACTAGCCGATAGATCAGTAAAATATCCTAGAGGGATAATGGAGAACATGCTAGTTAAAGTTGGTACTTTAGTATTTCCAGTAGATTTTGTTGTTCCGGACATGGAAGAAGACTCTCAAGTTCCTCTCATATTAGGAAGACCATTTTTAAATACGGCTAAAGCAATGATAGACGTGTTTGGTAAGAAACTAACCCTAAATATAGAGGACGAGAGTGTTACCTTTTCAGTTGATAGAGCAATGCAACAACCGCAATCTGCAGATGATACATGTTATTATATTCAAACTATAGAATCACATGCAGAATTGTTAGAAGAATTTCCAGAATTACAAGGAACAGGAGAATGTTCGTTAGGAGAAGGAACTGAACCAATTGATGAAACTGAAATGTTAGCTACACTTATGGCTAATGGATATGAACCAATAACAGAAGAAATTCAAATGCTAAAAGAAGAAGACAGATATCGATATAAATCATCAATAGAAGAACCACCGACATTAGAGTTAAAGCCACTTCCAAACCATTTGGAATACGCTTATTTACATGGTGAATCTGAATTACCTGTAATAATATCGTCTTCTCTTACTAAAAATGAAAAATCTCAACTCATTTCTGTGCTAAAAGCTCATAAACCAGCTATTGCATGGAAGATTCATGATATTAAAGGAATAAGTCCTTCGTATTGCACACATAAAATCCTTATGGAAGAAGGTCATAAAACGTATGTGCAACGCCAACGAAGACTAAATCCTAATATGCAAGATGTTGTTAAGAAAGAAATTATTAAACTGCTTGATGCAGGTTTAATTTATCCAATCTCTGATAGTCCATGGGTAAGCCCAGTTCAATGAGTGCCTAAAAAGGGTGGCATGACTGTCATCACAAATGAGAAAAATGAGCTTATTCTGACTAGGACTATAATAGGATGGCGTGTTTGTATTGATTATAGAAAATTAAATGACGCCACCAGAAAAGATCACTTTCCCTTACCTTTCATTGATCAAATGTTGGAAAGATTAGCCAGAAATAGTTACTATTATTTTCTTGATGGTTTTTTCGGATATTTTCAAATTCCAATAGCACCCGAGGATCAAGAGAAAACCACATTCACGTGCCCTTATGGTACTTTGGCTTACAAACGCATGCCATTTGGACTTTGCAACGCCCCTGCAACCTTTCAAAGGTGCATGATGGCGATTTTTCATGACATGATAGAAGAATGCATGGAAGTTTTCATGGATGACTTTTCAGTCTTCGGTGATACTTTTGAATCATGTCTAGTTAATCTTGAACGAATGCTTATTAGATGCGAATAATCAAATCTAGTACTTAATTGGGAGAAATGTCATTTCATGGTTAAAGAAGGCATCGTTCTTGGACATAAAATTTCAAAGGAAGGAATTGAAGTGGATAGAGCTAAAGTAGATGTAATTGCTAAACTTCCACATCCCACCAATGTTAAAGGAGTTAGGAGTTTTCTAGGGCATGCCGGTTTTTACCGACATTTCATAAAAGATTTTTCTAAAATTGCCACTCCCATGAATAAACTCCTAGAAAAGGATGCTCCATTTATCTTTTCAGATGAATGCATCAAATCTTTTAATATTCTTAAAGAAAAACTCACTAATGCGCCGATTATGATAACTCCAAATTGGAATCTACCATTTGAACTTATGTGCGATGCAAGTGATTTTGCAATGGGAGCCGTTTTAGGACAAAGGATTGAAAAACGATTTCAACCTATTTATTATGCTAGTAAGACGTTACAAGAAGCACAAACAAATTACACAACTACTGAAAAAGAACTCCTTGCTATTGTCTTTGCTTTTGACAAATTTCGTTCATATCTCGTTCTAGCTAAAACAGTGGTCTATACCGACCATTCTGCTCTTAGATACCTATTTTCGAAACTAGATGCCAAACCACGATTAATCCGTTGAATCTTACTCTTACAAGAGTTTGATATTGAAATCTGAGATAAAAAGGGAGCAGAAAATCTTGCCGCTGATCATCTTTCTCATCTTGAAAATCCTGAATTAGAAGTTCTAAATGAATCGGCCATACAAGACAACTTTCCTGATGAATATCTATTGAAGATAGATTATAATGAAATTCCATGGTTTGCAGACTATGCAAACTATTTAGTATGTGGATTCCTTGAAAAAGGATTGTCGTACCAAAAACGAAAGAAATTTTTTAGTGATATAAAACACTATTTTTGGGAAGATCCACCTTTGTTTAAAAGTTGTCCCGATGGAATAATACGCCGATGTGTATTCAGAGATAAAGCTAGTAAAATCTTAAACCATTGTCACACAGGACCAACAGGAGGGCATTATGGGCCTCAACTGACAGCAAGAAAAGTTTATGATGCTGGATTCTATTGGCCTACAATTTACAAAGACGCACACCTTCTTTGCAAATCCTGTGATGCTTGTCAAAGGGCCGGAAAAATAAGTCAACGTGATGAAATGCCACAAAATGTCATTCAAGTATGTGAAGTATTTGACATTTGGGGTATTGACTTTATGGGTCCATTTCCAAAATCTCATAATAATCTCTATATTCTCGTAGCCATTGATTATGTATCTAAATGGGCGGAAGCACAAGCTCTCCCAACTAACGATGCACGAGTTGTAGTCAACTTTTTAAAACGTCTTTTTGCTAGGTTTGGAACACCGAAAGCTTTAATAAGTGATCGGGGAACTCATTTCTGTAATAATCAACTTGAGAAAGTTCTTAAAAGATATGGAGTAACTCATAAAATCTCCACTGCTTATCATCCACAGACAAGTGGACAAGTTGAAAATACCAACCGAGCTTTAAAACGTATTCTAGAGAAAACCGTAGGATCAAATCCGAAGGAATGGTCCATAAAATTGGAGCATGCACTCTGGGCTTTTAGAACAGCCTACAAAACTCCAATTGGAACCACACCTTTTAGACTCGTTTACGGAAAAGCATGTCATCTTCCAGTAGAAATTGAACACAAAGCATTTTGGGCTTTGAAGACATGTAATCTTGATTTACATGAAACTGGACGTCTACGGTTAATTCAACTAAACGAATTAGAAGAATTAAGACATGAAGCATACGAAAATTCGTTGATCTATAAGGAAAGAACGAAGAAATGGCATGATAAAAGAATAAGAAGTTCAAAAGAATTTAAAGAAGGAGATAGAGTTCTTCTTTTCAATTCACGATTCAAGCTATTTCCTGGAAAATTGAAATCAAGATGGTCTGGACCATTCATAGTCAAAAGAGTTTTCCCATACAGAACAGTAGAATTAATAAATTCAAATGGGATTGAATTT
This sequence comes from Rutidosis leptorrhynchoides, assembly GCF_046630445.1. Taxonomy (NCBI): domain Eukaryota; kingdom Viridiplantae; phylum Streptophyta; class Magnoliopsida; order Asterales; family Asteraceae; genus Rutidosis; species Rutidosis leptorrhynchoides. The sequence goes on from NC_092340.1 coordinate 232,718,287, forward strand.
AAGGTTAATGGTCACAGAGTTAAACATTACATAGATAGTCCGATGGAAGTTGACAATGAAGTTAATCACAATTTCGACACCACAGCTAACTAAGTGTGGGGAGAATCAAGTTTTTAAAGGATAATATGTATTTCTGTTAGAGTTAGATTTTCTGTTTTCTTGTAGTTCTCGAAAATGGAACCCGAATGGTCTTTCCCTAGCAGACCCTAAAGAACTAGTCTTCTCCCCCCATTCTGAATTTTTATTTTTTTTTAGATTTTTCGAAATGAAGACTTCCTGTGAATTAAACCATGGTCTAATGCTACACGCTTTGATCACTAAACATAATAATGACACACTTCCAAGTGAATTGGTATCATTAATCAGAGGTAAATTGGACGGAGTAAGAAAAGAATCCTGATACGAAGATAATAAGTTACAATTTGGTAAAGGAAAATCAAAATCCGCAGCGAAAAGAAGAGCACGACACCTTGAAAAATGTCACAAATGCGGAAAATGGTCACACGAAGGTAAACGTTCAAATAATCAAACCTATTCAAACACCAAATTTGTTACTTTATGCAGAGACGGACCGTTCATATGTTTAGAAGAAAAAACGTTGAATGCTCGAGGTTACGCCTATGTAGCCATGGAAAACCAATTAGTCCGACTATCTTATAAGTGGGCTAGAGCATATCACTAAGAATACTATCTCACAGGTAAGTTTGTACAGTTTTTATTTTTATTTTTATTTTTTAACCTTTTGATAATAAACGCTAATTTGTTCGCTATAAAGTATTAAATTGGTATTCGATGAAATTAGGTTTTGCGACCGAAATTATTGATATCATACAAAAATTTATTACATCACTGCAAAATTTACCGTTTATTCTTAAGGTATAAATATCTTTAATCAATCAACCCAAAATATTTCAAAAATTCGCCATGAGTTAAATTAGGTCGTATAACCGAAATTACTTTACCGAAAAGAGGGGCGCATATTTTTGATAATATTTGATTGATTAAAGTGGGATAAAAGCCAAAAAGATTTTTAATTTTATTTTTATTTTGTTTTTAAAATTAATATATTAATATTAAAATAATATTGTAAACTTGTTAAAATTAATATATATATTTAAAATTGTAAATATTTGAAAAATTAATATTTTTAATATAAGATTGTAAGTTAAAAAAAAAATATTTCTTTATTTCACTAAGTTAAAAATATGATTTTTAAAATTCGTCGAGAGTTGAAGACTAGGTTGTTGAACCGAAATTGCTTTACCCGAGGGAGGGACGAGAACTTTTATTATCATTATTTTTAATCTTATTGAATTAAAGTATGCCAAAAACATTAAAAAACCCAAAAATCTTTACTTTTACAACCGCGATTAAAAAGTGACAAATTTTAAAATTTTGTCGAGGGACGGACTAGGACATCGATCCGAAAAGACTTCATCCTAAAAAGAAATAAATTTTTAAAATTTTATTAATTTTATGTTTTATAAAGTGTAAGGTTTTATATATATTTAAAAAAAAAGAAAGAAAAACCAAATCATGAGCCATCTATCATATCAGGTACCAAATAATTACGTGCCTACTCGACCTGCTCATTTTCCGCCACACAACCCCGAGATCCGACCACCCTTTAACCGGTATGACTATAACCAAGCCTATCAGGACACCTATAACCAACAATGGAACCCACCTGACGAGATGAACTGGAACCCCTATCCAGACTGATTTGGTTCCATTGGTTATGATTTTTATGTTTTTATCTTTATAATTATTCATGTGTACTAATATTTCACATTTAGGATTTGAAAGTGGGATATTAAGTCCCATTTCAAATTGTCATGCATGTTTATATTTGTATTGTATGTATATTGTTGATTGTACAAAACAGGGTAAAACAGAGCATTTTCAAAGACTGGCATTAAGTTCAGCAAAAGCTAGTTTTGACGACAAAACGAAAAACAAATGTGATGTACCAACAGACGGAATGAACAAATGATGTGCACCATTTATCATTCAGCAAACAAACGCCAATATGTTTGGAACCTTTGATAAAATTTAATCATTTTTCTACGCTAATCACCCTCAATAATTTAAATTGTTACTGATTTCTTGCAAATGAGGGCATTGCAAGTTCTTAAGTGTGGGAAGGGGTTAAAATCTTTCGGATTTTTAAAAGTTTTAACTTATACACTTGGTTACCATTAAAAATACTAGTAAAGCAGTAGTTGTATTAGAATCTAGTGCTCTCTGATAATAAAGAACAGCCCTAGTCTTATATACTGACTACCCAATTCTAGTAAAAATTTTCAAAATTTTCAATTAAATGAATTCAAAATCATGTTTATACATATTTATGAACGATAAAACTAGGTGTTAACACCGAAATTATTGTTTCCTCGGAAAGGACATAAATTGATAAGCAAACCAAAATGTTAGAATTCATTTAAAATGGAATAGAGGACAATAAAAAGGCAAATAAAAGAAAATAAAAGCCAAGTGTGGGAAAATTTACTAAGTTATTTTAAACATATGTCACATATTTCTGTAACAAATAATTGAAGATACTTTTGCCTTTGACTAAACTAAACAGTTTTACCCGATTTACTGTAATATATTTGAAAGAAAAGATGGATCTACACGATGAATCAATTCCATCATTAAAAAGAAGTAAAGTCTTCCGAAAAAGAAACGCGCTTCTTGATTTAGGTCATGAAGTTGTCGTCCAGACCAGCTGTAGGTTGACGAATAACCTAGAAAAGTGATCTCTAAAATCAGCAGGAAATCCACGGACCTCAGCATTAAACAGGGTCGCCAAGTGGTCAGACTTATCCTAATCATGAGAGGATCAGTCTTGTAAAATGGGGAGGACGCCGTGCAAATTAGCTGGATAAGACTAATGAATCAGATCCCCAGAAAGGATAATCTCCTTAAAAGATCAAAAATCAGCTTTTAAGACTGATATTACTCAATCCTAGAGATTGACCTTAAAAGATTGAGAATTACAAACTCATGGAATTCGATAATATCTAAACTCGAGCTTGAACGAGAAAATATTTTGATCAAAATTACAAACCGATTTGTTTTCTAAAAACCCATTTTCAATGCGTTCATTACCATTGAACGTAAAATCCTAGGAATTCACTTAGAATTCATTAGGTCACCTGAACCAAATTGGGTGTCAACCGTAAGAACGGTGGTTGCATAGCATGGTCGAAGACAGGACCTTGTGCCAGACAGGAAAATTATGAGGGTGAGCTTTACTATTGCTCCTACAAAGGATAGTAATTGCGTCCTATACGTTATAGACCATAATTAAAAGCATGTCAGGGGACATTGCCTTAACAGTTGCTTGTTCAACGCTTTCCTTTACAACCGGACGGTAGTTTACCGAAAGGTAATATACGGAACAAGTATATTGGACGTGTTGCTTTCCCAATACAAGGTTAGCAAGTAGGTGACACAAAACCACAAGTTTTGAGCTAAAATTTTTAAATCTGAAACCCACCAAACCCACAAAAAGAATTTGCAAACATCGGTGAAAGGTTATTCCGGAAAACTTATCTAGGGTAAAAACTAGATTGAATTTTCAAAAAGATCAAATGTTTTCATAAAGATCCAATTTCCTTAAAGGATCTAAATTTTATAGTCATGTGGGACTGTAAATCACATCGTTACTACCATTGTTTATACCGCCGTATAGAAATCACTGATGTACAAAGTGTGAAGAATAAAGAGGTGATTCTAGTATTTTAAGACTATATTGCTTGAGGACAAGCAACACTCAAGTGTGGGAATATTTGATAATGCTAAAAACGAACATATATTTCATAGCATTATCCCTCAAGAAAGACAAGCTTTTAGTTGCAATTGTTCTATTTACAAGTGATATTCATTTAAATAATAAAAGGTGAAGACAAAAGACAGATTCGACGAATTGAATACGCAAACGACCAAAAAGCTCAAAAGTACAAAGTACAATCAAAGAGGTTCCAATTATTGATAAGAAACGTCTCAGAATTACAAGAGTACAAGATTCAAAACGCAAAGTACAAGATATTAAATTGTACACAAGGACGTTCAAAAATCTGGAACCGGGACCAGAGTCAACTCTCAACGCTCGACGTAACGGACTAAAAATTACAAGTCAACGGAGTACAAGAATATAATATAATATATATATAATTAAATTTAATTATATATATTATATTATATAATAAATAAATAAGCAGCCCACGTTTTTAAAGACTTTTGAGCCTCCCCAGCTGGCCATACGATCGCATGGCCTTGAAGGGCAAAGCCCATGCGATCGCATGAGGCCCTTTTCCAGCCCACATGCCTATAAAAGTCGCAGTTTGGTGCATCAAATATATCAATCTCTCTATCTAAACGTATATATATATATATATATATATATATATATATATATATATATATATATATATATATATATATATATATATATATATATATATATATATATATATATATATATATATATATATATATATATATATATATTATAATTTTAATTTTAATTTTAATTTCCAATAATAAGGGTATGTTAGCGCATATTGTAAGGGTGTAAGTCGAAATTCTGTCCGTGTAACGCTACGCTATTTTTAATCATTGTAAGTTATGTTCAACCTTTTTAATTTAATGTCTCGTAGCTAAATTATTATTATGCTTATTTAAGCCAAAGTAATCATGATGTTGGGCTAATTACTAAAATTGGGTAATTGGGCTTAGTACCATAATTGGGGTTTGGACAAAAGAACTACACTTGTGGAAATTAGACTATGGGCTATTAATGGGCTTTATATTTGTTTAACTAAATGATAGTTTGTTAATTTTAATATAAAGATTTACAATTGGACGTCCCTATAAATAACCATATACACTCGATCGGACACGATGGGTTGGGTATTTATATGTACGAATAATCGTTCATTTAACCGGACACGAGAATGGATTAATAGTCACTAGAATTATTAAAACATGGGTGAAATTATGTACAAGGACACTTGGCATAATTGTTAACAAAGTATTAAAACCTTGGGTTACACGCAGTCGATAACCTGGTGTAATTATTAAACAAAGTATTAAAACCTCGTTACAGTTTAAGTCCCCAATTAGTTGGAATATTTGACTTCGGGTATAAGGATAATTTGACGAGGACACTCGCACTTTATATTTATGACTGATGGACTGTTATGGATAAAAACTAGACGGACATATTAAATAATCCAGGACAAAGGAAAATTAACCCATGAGAATAAACTAAAATCAACGCGTCAAACATCATGATTACGGAAGTTTAAATAAGCATAATTCCTTTATTTTCATATTTAATTGCACTTCTAATTATCGCACTTTTATTTATTGTCATTGTATTTAATTGCACTTTTAATTATCGCACTTTTTAATTATCGCAATTTTATTTCATCGCACTTTTATTTCTTGCAATTTCATTATCGTTATTTACTTTACGCTTTAAATTAAGTCTTTTATTTATTTAATATTTTACATTAGGTTTTAACTGCGACTAAAGTTTTAAAAATCGACAAACCGGTCATTAAACGGTAAAAACCCCCCTTTATAATAATAATATTACTTATATATATATATTTGTATTTTTATAAATTAAAACTAATATAGCGTTAAGCTTTGTTTAAAAGATTTTCCCTGTGGAACGAACCGGACTTACTAAAAACTACACTACTGTACGATTAGGTACACTGCCTATAAGTGTTGTAGCAAGGTTTAAGTATATCCATTCTATAAATAAATAAATATCTTGTGTAAAATTGTATCGTATTTAATAGTATTTCCTAGTAAAATATAAGCTATTTCATATACACCTCGCAGCACATCAAGGGCACTGACATTGAGACTTATACCAACCGATTTATAGAGTTGGCTACTTTGTGCCCAGGCATGATACCTACTGAACAGAAGAAAATAGAAAGGTACATGGAGGGTCTTCCCGAAGAAATTCAGGGAAATGTTATTGTCACGGGGAAAGAGACTTTGGACAGAGTGATACTAACGGCTCAAAACCTAATGATGGCTAAGAGAAGAAAGGTTGCGGCTAATAAACAAGCTGAGGTTAAAACTAGTGAGGGCAAGAGGAAATTTGAGCCTGCTCAAGGGTCGAATCAAGGTTCAAACAAAAAAGTTATCGATAATTCTAAAGGAGGTTATGCTGGAAAAAACCCGCTCTGTAAGCATTGTGAGAAACACCATTCTAGATGGTGCAAGGCTGAGTGCACTAAGTGCAAGAAGATTGTCCATATAGCCAAGAATTGTAGAGTTACGGTTCCATCAACCGATACACCTGCAACAAAGGCTAACACAATTGTTCCTACATACTATGACTGTGGTGAAAAAGGGCATTTTCGTAACCAGTGTCCAAAGAACAAGGGTAATATGGGTAATGCTAAGTGTCATGCATTTGTGATGACTGCTGAAGAAGCCCGTGATGATGATGAAGTGATAACGGGTACGTTTCTTGTTAATAACTTCTATGCTACTGTTTTATTCGATTATGGTGCTGATAGGAGTTATGTGTCTACTGAATTTTGTGCCTTATTCACTGAAAAACCACAAGCCTTAGAAATTAAACGACTTGTAGAAGTAGCAAATGGTAAGGTTATGAAAGTAGACAACATGTATAAAAATTGTGATCTGTTTCTAGCCAACAAACACTTTAAGATCGACCTATTGCCAGTCAATTTAGGAAGCTTTGATGTAGTCATAGGGATGGATTGGCTACGTCTGTTGCATGCCGCAATCATGTGTTATGAGAAAACCATTAACATTCCTCTTGAGAATGGTGAAACTCTAATCGTTCAAGGAGAGATGAGTGGTTCTAAACTTAATATCATCTCTTGTATCAAAACCCGAAAATATCTAATGAAGGGATATCAAGCCATTTTGGCTCATGTTAAGGAAGTCGAACCGAAGGTGAAATGCATTGAAGATGTACCGGTGGTGAGAGACTTTCCTGAAGTATTTCATGAGGAACTCCCTGGTCTCCCTCCACAACGACAGGTTGAGTTTCAAATCGATTTGACACCAGTTGTTGCACCTATTGCAAAGACACCATACCGCTTAGCTCCATCCGAGATGAAGGAATTATCGAACCAACTCCAAGAACTTTTGGAGAAAGGATTCATTCGTCCTAGCTCGTCTCCGTGGGGAGCACCCGTTCTTTTTGTAAAGAAGATAGATGGTACGTTGAGGATGTGTATTGATTACCGAGAACTCAACAAGCTAACTATCAAGAATCGTTATCCACTCCCGCGTATTGATGACCTGTTTGACCAACTACAAGGGTCAAGTATCTATTCGAAGATTGATCTTAGGTCAGGTTATCATCAATTGAGGGTCAAGGAAGCTGATGTTTCTAAGACTGCTTTCCAAACTCGTTATGGACACTATGAGTTTCTTGTCATGCCTTTTGGTTTAACCAATGCTCTTGTTGTATTCTTGGATCTTATGAACCGTGTATGCAAACCTTATCTTGACCAATTAGTGATCGTTTTCATCGATGATATCTTAATCTATTCCAAGAATGAGAAAGAGCATGAACAACACTTGCGATTGATTCTAGAGCTCTTGAAGAAAGAACAACTGTATGCCAGGTTTTCCCAGTGTGAATTTTGGCTGCGAACTGTACAATTTCTCGAACATGTAGTTGATAGTGAAGGAATACATGTCGATCCGACAAAAATCACTGCTATTCGGAACTGGAAAGTGCCTAAGAGTGCGAAGCATATTCGCCAATTTTTGAGACTTGTTGGTTATTACCGAAGATTTATCAAGGATTTTTCTATTCTAGCCAAACCTCTCACCAAGTTAACTCATAAGGGGAAGAAGTTTGAATGGTCCAAAGAACAGGAATATGCTTTTAAGATTCTAAAGGATAAATTGACCACAGCCCCGATTCTATCATTACCTGATGGCACCGATGATTTTGTAATCTATTGTGATGCCTCGAACCAAGGTTTCAGATGTGTTTTGATGCAACGTAAATAGGTTATCGCCTATGCATCTAGACAATTGAAGAAACATGAGCAAAACTATACCACTCATGACTTGGAATTAGGATTCATGGTATTCCCATTGAAGATGTGGAGACATTACCTCTATGAAATTAAATTTACGGTGTTTACCGACCATAAAAGTCTGCAAAATATCTTTACCCAGAAGCAATTGAACACGTGACAAAGGAGTTAGTCGATTTATTAAGTGACTATGAATGTGAGCTTAAATATCATCCTGGTAAGGCAAATGTAGTTGCCGATACCCTTAGTAGAAAGGATCGTGTCAAACCGATTCGAGTCCGAGCTTTAAACATGGTTATTCATACAAATCTTATGTCTCAAATCCGCGAAGCACAAATTGAGGCATTGAAAGAAGAAAATGTCCAAAACTAGGGACTTAAAGGTCTCGAGAAGCAACTTGAACTCAAGGAAAACAGAACAAGGTATTTCAATAATCGAATCTGGGTCCCAATTTTCAAAAATTTTTGAGAACTAGTCTTGGATGAAGCACATAAGACTAGGTATTCTGTTCACCCAGGCTCTAGTAAAATGTATCACGATGTGAAAAAAATTTATTGGTGGCCTAATCTAAAATCAGATATTGCTGAGTATGTGAGCAAGTGTCTTACCTATTTGAAAGTTAAGGCCGAGCATCAAAAGCCGTCTGGTTTACTTCAACAGCCAGATATTCTGCAGTGGAAGTGGGAATGTATCACTATGGACTTTATTACTAAATTTCCCAAGACTTTAGTGGCAACGATACTATATGGGTCATAGTAGATCGTCTTACTAAATTTGCACATTTCTTACCGATTAAGGAAACTGACAAAATGGAGAAATTGTCACAACTTTACATCAAAGAGATTGTCTCTCGGCATGGAGTTCCTATCTCTATCAATTCTGATCGTGACAGTCGATTCACTTCTAGATTCTGGAAAACTTTACAATCTGCTCTTGAAACTCAACTCGACATGAGTACTGCCTTTCATTCGCAAACCAATGGACAAAGTGAACGAACCATTCAAACATTGAAAGATATGGTACGTGCTTGTGTTATGACTTTGGCAAAGGATGGGATAAACGTTTGCCATTAGTAGAATTTTCTTACAACAATAGTTATCAAGCTAGTATTAAGGCTGCACCTTTTAAAGTCTTATACGGGCGAAAGTGTAGATCTCCACTACGCTGGTATTAAATAGAGGACGGGCAATTAACTGGTCCTGAAATCATTCATGAAACTACTGAAAAGATTGTTCAGAGTAAGAAGCGATTAGAAACTGCTCGTAGCCAACAGAAAAGCTATGCTGATAATGGTCGGAAACTGTTAGAATTCCAAGTTGGTGATAAAATCATGTTGAAAGTATCCCCTTGGAAAGGTGTTGTTCGTTTTGGTAAGAGAAGCAAATTAAGTCCGCGTTTTGTTGGAACTTTCAAGATTACTGAAAGGATTGGTCCCGTGGCTTATCGATTAGATTTACCTGCTGAACTAAGTAATGTGCACAATGTGTTTCATGTATCGAATCTTAAAAAACCTCTTGCTGATGACACACTCGTTATTCCATTGGATGATATCCGCATTGATGAAGAAATGCATTTCGTTGAAGAACCGATAGAGGTTATTGATCGTGAGATCAAGCGTTTAAAACAGAGTAATATTCCTATTGTTAAGATTCGTTGGAATTCACGAAGAGGCCCCGAGTAAACCTGGGAACGTGAAGACCAAATGAAGCGAAAATATCCCCATCTTTTCTCAAATGCTGATGCATCCGAGAAATCTACCTGAAACTTCGTGACGAAGTTTAAATTAACTGGGAGATACTATAACAACCCTCATTCCTCCATTCTGAATGACCAAAATGCCCTTAGGTTTTTACTTGATTGTTTCGTGTATTGATTTTAGGGTTGTTATCCAGTTAGGATTTATGAACTTAATTAATACTTATATTTAATGAACTAAACCCTAACCCTAGTATATTATTATTATTATTATTATTATTATTATTATTATTATTATTATTATTATTATTATTATTATTATTATTATTATTATTATTATTATTATTATTATTATTATAGAAATATAAGTATGTATTATATATAAATTAATACGTATAAATAATGTATAAGAGTATATATAAGTGTACGTATGTAAAATGTATAAGTTTTGTGTAATAAATATAAAAGTAATAAAATAAATATTTATGTTATATAAATACCGAAATATATATATATTATATGTAATAAAAATTGGTTAATATAAAATAAATAATAAAAGATAATAACAAATAAAATATGATGGTCTATAATGTTCATTTAATAATAATAAAATAATAAATAAATATATATATCCCCTAAGTTGGCTAAATAAAAAAAGAAAAAATTAAATTAAATATATTATTTCCATATATAATGTATTCTTGTTTTCCTAGTAATTATGTATAAGTTTATTTTTCGATTTTTTTTTCGGCTAAAAACAATAACAATAATAATAATTATTTTAATTTATTTACAACTTAATTAAATATAAACATTGTATGAATATTCTCAATATAAAGAATATGATCTAGAAAAATTACTTTTTCAAATTAAAAGTTCATTTTTATATTTTTAAAAATTATTTTTGTGTTGTTGTTTTCAGCCGATACATATATATATTTTTAATAAATATGTAACGACATTTATAAATTATGAATTGTACATGATAATTATTAATAGGTATTATGAGATCTGGGAAAAATATTTTTTCATATTTATATCATGTTTATATATTTTAAATAATTTAAAATATTTTCTATTTAATCAATATATGTATAAAAATCGTATTTAATTAATCTAAATACTTAAAATTAGTAAAAATAATTTTTACAGAAAGTAATAAGTATGTAATAATTATTAAAGTTGAAAATCTAATTTATATATCGTTATATATATTTATTATTTTTTATGTATTTATTGTTATATATATATATATATATATATATATATATATATATATATATATATATATATATATATACACACACACATATATATAAGGGTTATAAATTATTTTAAATATCAAAAAAGTAATAAAATTATGAAAACTATTTGAAACAGTGTTAGGACATATAAAAATAATTTTTGTAATTTTTAAAATATTATTTATAATTAAATACGAATCATGTATTATTTAATCATAGGAACAATGTAAAATTCGTAATAAATATAAAAACAGTAAATAAAATTTATATAAATTATTCTAAATTTATATAATATACCTTTGCTTGCGAAAATTATAAGAAATAATTATTGGGTCAAATTAGTATTTATTTTGTAATTTAGCTTCTATTATATATATATATATATATATATATATATATATATATATATATATATATATATATATATATATATATATATATATATATATATATATATATAAAAAATAGATAACAACATAAATACAAAATAAATATAATATTAAGATAGATAATTTTTATAAAATTTTTATAAAGGTTTATTAACTGTAAAAGATCTGTAAAAAATATAATCCTATTTTTTTGGTATTTATTTAAATAATTATGACTTTGTGTTGTATGTATATATATACGATATATATATATAAATATAATATATAATAACTAATTATTATTTTAGAGATATTTAATTAATAGTAAACTTTAATATTAAATGTTAAATTATAATAACTTATATATTAAGTTAACTTATAATATATATTAAATTATTAATATATATATATATATATATATATATATATATATATATATATATATATATATATATAATAAATACAAATAAAGAATAATACTAAATAACTAAATATAATGTATTATATAATTGTTATAACAAAAATAATTAGATATTATATAATGTATGTGATTAATATATACATATTTAATATAGCTATTAATATACAATATAATTTAAATAACTAATTAATACATATATAATAAATAATTAAGATAGTTAAATACTTATTTTATATATATATATATATATATATATATATATATATATATATATATATATATATATATATATATATATATATATATATATAACTTGAACCATAATTCTATTAAGTGTTGTATTTATATACACAGACAACGAGTGAATACTATAATCATACTGATGAAAGTACGACTTATACAAATTTCACCGCTACTTACGGTCGTAAGTGAATGATGTCTAGGTTGTCATTATGGGATAAGGTTGTGGATCTCGAATGTCATGACATAGTTTCTGATCAAGAGTCCTGGCCCCCGGTTATATCTGGTCATTCCAGACTTATTTGATAGGATCGAGGTTTGTGTAAGCTGTATAGGTCTAAACTTGATTATGGTGGACACGCAAACACTTGTAAAAAAACTTTTAAGTTTACTTAGGATTTTCATTGTCATTTGGACAACTTCTGATTGAACTTTTATATCTCTAGGTTGAGGTCTCTGCTATTCATTTCTTGCTTCTATTTCCGTTTGTGGATTTTCTTCGCTGTGCTATTTTAAGGTGAATTTCATAGCCCCGCTTTTACATATTTTATTGAATTTTATAAATCTTAGGGTGAGACACATGCTTGTTTTTAAATGATTTACAATTTAGACACAAGTGCATAAACTTTTTGATATGCAACTTCATGAGACTTTTGTTGACTTGTATTCTTACATGCAAATCCCTACCATATTATCGTTAATTGCTAAAATTAGAATGTGGCAAGCTTAATTATTGTGAATAGGCCTATTGAGAGCGACGTCTCTACCCATTGACTGATCGTCAAGGGGGTACATAATAATGATTACCAACACACGCGCAGTGTCAGGGGTTTTAGTGTTTAGCTCGATATTATAACTCATGTCATATTGATTACTTTTGATATTTTAAACTAAATCTTGTGGTCTAAAAATCTCTATTCAATTATTAAACCTATGTTGATCACTCAACCTTTGTGTTGACTTTTAAGCATGTTTTGTCTCAGATAATGATTAGCTTATGTGCTGATGATGATTGCTATATGTGTGCTGCCTTGCATTGGATTCTCGCATATTACATTTTATTAATTATTAAACATTTGACATTTACTTTTGAATTATGATGTAAAACTTCATTTTGTTTCCGCTGCAATACAATTCAAGTTTTTATAAAACGTCTCATATAGAGTCGTTCTCATTATATACTTGTGTTTTGGTATTGAAATGTCATATTTACCCCCGGCCCTATTTAGGGGTGTGACATGGTGGTTCCTTTCTACATTATCCGTTATATATCTCGTCGAAGAACCACTTGGTTCAGATGCATCGTGGTAACAAGTTTGTGTTCCTTAGGCATGAGACCTTGTTTAGTGTCTTCGAAAAAGGGTATTCGCCCTTTATATTTGTGTAGAAGTTCTTGAGGTGGACGCTTGGAGTGTTATGAAGCCTTGTTGCTTTTGGGTTGGACCTGGTTTCAGCAGAAGGTCACAAGTTCTTGCATCATCTGCTTACGACCTTCAATTTTATAGTGATTCGCTTCAAGATATGTGAACACGCGGGGTTTGGATAACTTGAAAGCTCACGTTGTTTGGTTTTAATATATTGTGTGTTCAATGTTGCTAGAGTTTGTTGAGTTTGTTAGTTCAATACGATGTTCAACTAGATCGTAGTATCTAGTTCATTCCGATTGTAAGAATCTGTATATAGCAACTTTATTCCTTAACTATCTTTTTGTCTAACATTTATACATTTCTTTTTATACATTTATACATTAACGGTATATAGGAACTTTACATTCTTATTTTTATCTATATCTATCTATTTATATAGTGAATAATTAATTTAAGAAGATAAAAAGAAAAATGCTAGACGATAAAATTGAGATGGATATAATAGTTAAAATAAATTAATAGTAAATTCCCACTGTTTTGTACGTAGTATTTAAATAAAGTGTCAAATTTAACCCCTGAAAGATATACAAATGAGTGACAGAATTACCGCATTACTGCGGAAAATCATTTACAATGAAAAAGAAAATTTTACTTTTTATACTTGGGCAAATGGCACGAGAAGGTAATATAAGTTATACAAATTAACAATAAAGATTATATAGTTTTTGCTGACGCATGAAAAGAACTATATACTTCATTTTGAACATGAACATTTACTATATCAAAAAGCGTTAACTTTGGGTAACTTTTGTACATGTAGATTTTCAGTTGTACATAAAATCCGATATGTTATATCCACATCACGTATGGCAAAATATGATATTTTATTTTAATTTTTATTGCTCAAGAAAATAAGGTGAATATAACATATCAGATTACATGTACAATCAAAACTACACGTATGGCAAAATCCCCTCAATTTAACTCCTTTTAGAATGATAATCCTTTTCTAGTTCAAATTGAAGTATAGAGTTTTTTTCTTGCACCAACAAAAGTCATATTACCTTTATTATCAGTTCGTATAGCTTATGTTATCTTTTCGAGCCATTCGCCCTTTATATATATATGACATTATGCTGATCAAAAACAGAATAATATCAAAATTGTGAAAAAGCATTAATAAAATACTACTACTAACTTCCTGTTTACGTTAGTTCCAAGAACCAAGAAAACAATTAATGAGAAAGTCCTTAAACAAACACATTCGGGATAAAAAAAATATTATGCACGACATCAGGCAAACATCAACATTGCAAGAATAAAAAAATTGTGTATATAGGTTAAAATTTTAAAAATTATTCAAGATGTCGTGCTGATGTGAACATAAAGGAAAAAAAACTTATAAGCAGTAACCACTTTCCAATTCACCTAGTCGTATCTCTACTTTTTTTATAGGCTTTAGTATAAAGAACTAATAATAACTATTAATGATACCATGTTTACATCATTTCTAAAAAATAAAATAAATAATAGAAAATCCTTAAATAAAAAGATTCAATATGTCCTTAAAATCATTTTTTTAATCCCTATAATTAACGTCATGCTGACGTCGGCATTACAAATGAAAAAAAGAATAGAATCATTTTTAAAAAATACGAAAAAATATGTATGATGTCATGATCACGTTAGCATAAAAACAACTTATGAAATAGTAACCACCACTCAACTCATCTAATCAAATCTCTACGTTATTCATGGCTTTCGTATATAGTAGTAACTATTAGTGACATCATATTTACGTTAGTTTTAAGAAAAAAATAATGAGAAAGTCTTTAGGAAAAATTGAATATATCATGCAATGGTTTAATTTTCTCTATTATTTAAAATAAAGCCTATATTAGCTTATGATTTTCAAAAACCCCTTTCAAATAAATTCCCATCCATTAAAAAAGTTAATTTACGGGCTCTCATTACTCTTCTCATTACTCTTAGCATGGAATTGGCTCTTTCCTGCTAAGTTTTAATGACTCTTTGTTATTGTTATGCCCCTTGACGTACCATCTAGAATTAAGGAGTAGTTATTTTTACATATCAAAACCGTCAAACTAAATTGAATGACACAACTAACTAGATTTCTTCATAATGATACCGCGACCCGCAAGCGCATGCTATACGTACGCGGGCAAGCACTATTATCAGGGCCGGCCCAATGGGTAGTACAACCTGTACATTTGTACAGGGCCCATTTATTTCGGGGGCCCAAAAATTATTAAATTCTTCACATATCAAACCCCTTAAGGCCCAAACATATTAAGTATTAAGAAAGCCAAGTCTTTTATAAGAGTGCAGAGTGACAAGGACTTTCTTTCTTTTAGAATCACAAACCAAGGCATTTGTATTTATAGATTATATTGTCTCCTTCACCCATCGATGTGGGTTAGAAAAACATTCAAAAGGGAACTTCAATGTGCATCCAGATGTTATTTTCGAAGATGTAGCTGTGAATTAATAATAATAGCAGTAAGGTTTTCTGTTTTTAAGGCACGTAACCTCCTAATGACATGTTCATCTTAATATAATTAATAAATTTGTTGTTTTAAAATTTTTCTAAACTGTGTATAGCTATATGCTCTACGTTAATAAAATCCCCCATGTTGTAGTTGATGATAATAATAGTAAAAAGTTTGACTTTTATAAAAAAAAAAGTTAGTGACATTTTTTCTTTATGTTTATGTTTATTGATACGGCGTTAATTGTCGTTTTTTAAATAGCTTATATTATTTCAATGCGTTATACATTGTTACGGTAATTTTCATTGATCTGTATTCATAGGGGCCTTTTTTACTGCCTCGCACGGGGCACTGGAAAACTCAGGACCGGCCCTGACTATTATGTGCATGCGCATAGAATCTCTGCGGTATGCGGTAGCACATTGAATACTTTGTTCCCGGTATGGCGGTTACTTGTTGCCCAAGTTCGATAATCTTTTCCGTAATTATGTCCGATATATGGGGGAATTGGTTATGGAAAGGATTATCACAATCACGGATGATTCTAGAATGCGGGTTTGCCTATATATACTAACCCTAATCATCATTCTCAAGGTCATAACATGTACCATATCTTATGTAACAACTATCATCATCATCTTCTAAGGTTAACAGGTTAGTTCTCTTACGATTGTTGCCTACAACCTTACTTAGGGCCTTCCGATCGACGGCCGTCATCGAAGGTGGACTTAATCACATAGCCACCCCGCCGACATCATCATGTCGGCCAGGGTTATTCACGGTAGCTGGACCGAAGAGCTAAGTTCTAAGATCCTTAAACCTCCTTAAATGCATTGGGAAATATATGCATGATCAAGTGGTGCTTTCATTGAGAGTCGAATTAATTCAAGACGTGCTTAATCATTTTTTCTTTTAAGTTTTTAATTATAAACCTAGTTACTCTCAAGAATTTTCGAATTTTTTGTTTCTTAACAGAATAATGGTTTCCGGGGAATCATCGGAACGTACTCAAACTGATATTCAAAACACGCCGTCTGGTAATCAGCACATAAAAGCTTTGACTACTGGCGCGAGACCTATACCTTACCCTCTGCCTGTATCCAGCGAGTCTTTTCAGAGGTACAAGCCGATATACCCGGATGGAATAACACCACCAAGAGCAAACTCACCAGTTACAACTACGCAGCTAGACTTTTCCGCAGTAGATCCAAGGCTTATCTCTGTCGGTACTAACGGAGAAACTGTGGGGCCGCATGTAGCAAAATTCATCATTCACACCGTTGCAGCCTTAGCAACCGCCTCGTCCAATGTCACAATTTCTAACCCCTGCGGATGCGCAGGCATTACTTAATAGTTGGGGATTCGATGTCATTCCAGATGCAAACTCGCATTGGACACCGCTAACTGCAGAATAGCAAAGCACTGCGCATATGGTATGGCTCTCAGCAGCATATTCACATGTCTCGCAGCCATCTGCGCCACATGTTTCGGCTCCTTTTCATCCGCTTCCGGTATACTCTGTGCCTTCAGGGCTCCCATATTTTCCAATACAACAGCCTTGGTCATACGCGCAATTGCCAGGGCAATCTTCTTGGGAAAATGTTCAGGGGCAGGCGAATCTAGCCGGACAATTTATGCAGGCTGCACCCCCTGATATGGTTCACTTATTTTCACAACCTGATTTTGTTCAAGATATGATGAAGCATTTCTTCACAGGGCTCAAGGTTGACCCTGTCAAGCCACCCTTTAAGCTACCAACCACTTTTGATAAGTTCCCTCCGCACATACCTGCATATCCATTTCCATCAGCACCAAAGATACCTCACACGCTAGGTACCTACAATGGCTTGACTGATACAGATGATTTTCTACAGCGTTTCAAGGGTGCGATGCGCACCCAAGGATGGGTGGATCCAATTGCATGTCAAATATTTCCCATGATGCTGCAAGGCATTGCGCGTGAATGGTTCAATAAGCTTCCAGCCGGCAGCATAGCCGTGTTCATAGATTTACGGACAAAGTTTTTGCTGCAGTACCAAAATCAGAGGCCGCGCAAGCGCACGCATATCGAATGTCATGATATCATGTAGAAACCCAAGGAATCTTTGGGTGAATTTCTTACGAGATATACTGATGATGTAGCGTGGGGGTACGTGATAGTACTATATTTTACTACGAAATACGTTACAAATTACACAAGTTTTAATTATTTATTTACAAATGGGATATACCTAAACCTTGCTACAACACTATAGGCAGTGTACCTAATCGTAGAGTAGTATAGTTTTTAGTAAGTCCGGTTCGTTCCACAGGGAGCGGGCTTATTGCACACTATATTTTTAAACAACTATATTTGTACAAAATATATATAATTATATATAATAATATATAAAAGGGGGTTTACCGTTTAATGACCGGTTTGTCGATTTATATTTTAAGCGAAGCGTATAGTAAATGACGATATTTAAATAACAATATAAAATAAATAACAATAATTGAAATGACAATAAATAAAAGTACGAGGAAAAATGAAATAAAATATATTATGCTTATTTAAACTTCCGTAACCATGATGTTTGACGTGTTGATTTTAGTTTTATGCCCATGGGTTAATTGTCCTTTGTCCTGGATTATTTAATATGTCCGTCTGGTTTTTGTCCATAACAGTCCATCGGTCATAAATATAAAATGCGAGTGCCCTCGTCAAATTATCCTTATACCCGAAGTTAAATATTCCAACTAATTGGGGATTCGAATTGTAACAAGGTTTTAATACTTTGTTTAATGAATACACCAGGTTATCGACTGCGTGTAAACCAAGGTTTTACTACTTTGTTAACAATTACACCAATTACCCTTGAATGTAATTTCACCCCTGTTTTAATTATTCTAGTGGCTATTAATCCATTCCCGTGTCCGGTTAAATGAACGATTATTCGTACATATAAATACCCCGCCCATCGTGTCAGATCGAGTGTATATGGTAATTTATAGGGACGCCCAATTGTAAATCTTTATATTAACATTAACAAACTTTCATTTAGTTAAACAAATATAAAGCCCATTAATAGCCCATAGTCTAATTTCCACAAGTGTCGTTCTTTTATCCAAACCCCAATTATGGTACAAAGCCCAATTACCCAATTTTAGTAATTAGCCCAACATCATGATTACTTCGTTTTAAATAAGCATAATAATAACTTAGCTACGAGACATTAATTTAAAAAGGAGAACATAACTTACATTGAGTATTTATCGCGTAGTGTTACACGGACAGAATTTTGACTTCAAAAACCCGTAAAATAACCTTTACATAACCCGAACTAATCTAATATAACACTAATCTATACTATATATATATATTTATTTATTTATTATCTTATGGAGTATTATTATTATTTTTATTCTTTTTTTTTTTTTTACATGCAGAACTCGAGAGCTTTTATAGCCAGAACTGAAATTCACTGCTCCGCGAGTCGCGGCCATTTTGGCCTTCCAGCTCCGCAAGTCGCGGAGGTTCCAAAACCAGCCCACAAGTTCAAGATCCAAGGCTGCCGACGGTTTTTATTTAAATATATATAATATATAAATAATTTTTATAATTATTTATATATTATATTATATTTATATACATAGTAGACTCGTAATTTTTTTTTTCGTTGCGTCGAGCGTTGAGAGTTGGTTCATGTACCGGTTCTGGATTTTCGAACGTCCTTGCGTACGCTGAGATATTTTGTACTTTGCGTTTCGTAACTTGTACTCTTGTCATTTTTAGACGTTCCTTATCAATAAATTGAACCTTTTTAATTGTATCTTGTACTTTTGAGCTTTTTGGACCTTTGCGTCTTCAATTCGTTGTTTTCGCCTTTTGTCTTCGCACTTATTTAATATAAATGAATATTACATGAAAATGGAACAATTGCAACTGAAATCTTTACATATCGGAGGGATATTGATACTAAATATATGTTCATTTGGAGCACTATCAAATATCCCCACACTTGAACGTTGCTTGTCCTCAAGCAATACAGAACTTGAAATAAAAACATACATGAATTACTTTTTTATTCATCACACTTTGTACATTAGTGATTTTGATACGGTGGTATAAACAATGATAGTAACGATAGAACCATGGTTAAAGGTGGGTGTGTCATCCACAGTTGCCTCGGGTTTAGGTCAACGACACTTGCAATCAAATAGCCGATTTACTTTCGGTTTCCAAAGCAAAGTGCACATTTGAAAGGCGGTTTACAGTCCCGCATGACTATGAAAATGTAGATCCTTAAGGAAATTGGATCTTTATGAAAACATTTGATCTTTTGAAAATTCAATCTAGCTTTTACCCTAGACAAGTTTTCTGATTTAATCCATTCTTTGGTGTTGCAAAATATATTTGTGGATCAATATTTTGGCTAAAAACTTTTAGGCTCGTGTAATCCACTGCTATCCCGGTATCGGAAAGCACACATCCAGTTTACTTGTTCCGTATATTACCTTTCGGTAAACTACCGTCCGGTTGTAAAGGAAAGCGATGAACAAGAAACTGTTAAGGCAATGTCTAATGACATGCATTTGTTCATGGTCTAATTACGTGTCGGATGCTAGTACTATCCTTGGTAGGAGCAATAGTAAAGATCATCCTATGATTTTTTGGTCTGGCACAAGGTCCTGTCTCCGACCATGCTATGCAACCACCGTTCTTACGGTTGACACCCGATTTGGTTCAGGTGACCTAATGAATTCTGTTGAATTCCCAGGATTTTACGTTCAATGGTAATGAACGCATTGAAAATGGATTTTCAGAAAACAAATCGGTTTTAATTTTGATCAAAATATTTTCTCGTTCAAGCTCGAGTTTAGATATCATCGAATTCCATGAGTTTGAATTCTCAATCTTTAAGGTCAATCTCAAGGATTGAGTAATATCAGGCTTAAAAGCTGATTTTTAATCTTTAAGGAGATTATCCTTTCTGGGGATCTGATTCATTAGTCTTATCAAGCTAATTTGCACGGTGCCCCCCATTGTACGAGATAAATCCTTCTCATGGTTAGGATAAATCTGACCACTTGACGACCCTGTTTGATGCTGAGGTCCGTGGATTTCCTGCTGATTTTAGTGATGACTTTTCTAGATTTTTCGTCAACCTACAGCTGGTCTGGACGACAACTTCATGACCTAAATCAAGAAGCGCGTGTCTTTTTCGGAAGACTTTACTTCCTTTTAATGATGGAATTGATTCATCGTGTAGATCCATCTTTTCTTTCAAATATATTACAATAAACCGGGTAAA
This sequence comes from Rutidosis leptorrhynchoides, assembly GCF_046630445.1. Classification (NCBI taxonomy): domain Eukaryota; kingdom Viridiplantae; phylum Streptophyta; class Magnoliopsida; order Asterales; family Asteraceae; genus Rutidosis; species Rutidosis leptorrhynchoides. The sequence continues at coordinate 232,739,489 of NC_092340.1, forward strand.
ACTGTTAATTAAGTCCAAAACAAAAGCACCTGCAATAACTTTACAGAAACATGTGATAGATAGTTTTTAATTGAATAACTTGGTACATTCTCCCCACACTTAGTTTCTTTCTTTGCCTTTTTATTCTTCTTTATTCCTTTTTAAATGAATTCAAGCGTTTTGGGTTGTTTCTCAATTTATGTCCTCGAGGTAACGATAATTTCGGTATTAACACCTAGTTTTCACCGTTCATAAATATATATAAACATGATTTTAAATTCATTTAGTTTAAAATTTTTCAAATTTTCATAAAATTTAGAAAATAAGCCAAGTATAAACCTGAGAGAATTTATAACCCTTCCCCACACTTGAGATCATGCAATGCCCTCATTTGCATGAAATCAGACTCTAATTATAAATTCATGAGGGTGATTAGTGTAGAAAAGTGATTGAAAATACTCAGTTTGTAATTATAAAGCTCGTCGAATGATAGATGGCGCGCCTCATCGTTCATTCCTTCTTGTATTATCACACATGTTTTTCTTCAAAAATGGTTGCTTTTCTGAACTGTTTGCTAATCTTTGAAAATGCATCTTTTACCCTAATTTATTATGCATGTTTATTAACGAGTTATGCACTAACCCGAACCCCTAATTTAACGTTAAGTGGGGTTAAACTTCCCCACACTTAGCTGACGACATGTGAAGTCAGTAGAATAAGTTCCACGAATTAAAATAGTGAGCCAGTTATTCACATCTCGGGTGGTATAAAATATATTAATGGGTTTAAAGTTTAGACCCACCCGATCGTCACTACTAAATTCTTTTTTAAGTGTAGCTTTTAGTAAATGGATATGTCTCTTTTCTGGTTCTTGGTCAAATGGATCGATATACACCGACATACATATTATAGGGTGGACAATTTCTAACGTTTCCTTCCTTTTATTCTCAAGATCAAAGTTTTCACCTCTATTACCCAATTGGGTGAAATCCGAGGTGTCATTATCTATTACAGCTCGTAGTTCATTTTCGGTAGATGACTCGTCTATTGAGAATATTGGGTTGGAAGGTTGTGGAATGGTGAAGTTCGGTTTGGCCTTGGGGTTAAAATTTTCAACGTTATCGTATTCCCAAGAGTACCAATTTGTCACCCTTATTTCTTCTTCATCATTCATTGATGGATTGATGATTTTGTCTGTAGAGGCTAATGTGTCGATGTGTTGTGAATTTGGTAAGACTGAATAAAAAGTATCATCGGGGTAGTTGGTGATTTCGGAGCTCTCGAATTCATCAAAATTCGATGATATGGGATTTTTTTGAACATGTCTCCTCAGATCAACAGGTGTGTAATTTGATAGAGTTTCAGCTTGCCGGTTTACAAACTCTCTCATTTGTTCATTTTGAGCATCGAGTTCTTCGAGTTTGATTTTTATAATGTTTAAAGAATTTTCGGACACGTAATTTTCCTCGTCTTCTGGTTGTTGACTTTGGATATATTCTTGGGAATAATCCCAATTTGAATTGTGTTCTTCGTAATCGTTCCATTCAGGTTCCGTGGGTGCGTAATTTTCCATAGGAACGTAATAGTAACATTCCCATGTTGAGTGATAATCTCCACAGATTTCACAACCAGTTATTGTTTCGTCGTTCGCGATCCAAGATTGACCGAATGAATTGTTATCAACACTCGTTTGAGGGTATTGATTTAATTGATTTTGGAGTTCAAAAAGAGTTTCCAAGGCCCTGTTTTCAAAATTTTCCATTTTATTGCGATGGACAAATTTTTAGCTACAATGTGGTGCGTTCACTAATTATCCTATTAGTTATAAAAATAGAAAAACTTATATAAGTTGTCCAATTAATAGACTTTTCTGCTTTTGCCCACGTTTCGAATAGCCAAAAGATGCAGCAGGGAGCCAGAAACCTTTAAATCGGAAGTTTACAACTCAGCCACTAACAAATTCAACTATTACTACGAAGCAGAAAATTGTCAACGTCCATTAATTTAACCACTTAAATAATTTTTCTTTCCGTTTGAGATATTAGATAAGAAATAGAGAAAATTTCTAAGTCCTAAAAACTAAAGCGTCGAGAAATAAGAAAGAAAAAGAATGCGCGTCGAAAAACGTTGAAAAATAAAAATAAGAAAATAGCGCGTCGTAACTTAAAAAAGAATTAAAAACTAAGAATTAAAAGTTGCGTCTAAAAATATTAAAGCTTAAAAGAAAAACTATATCACAAATGGTAATAACTTAAAAAGGTACTAAAATATAAAAACGGCGTCGCAAAATTCTAAAGCACCTAAATCTTAGTCTAAAGAAAAAGCACTTAAGGGATTTTACGGCAAAGCCTAAAAATTCTAGAAATAAAAATAACTATGGCAAAAACTAAGTTTAAAACTAAATATGAGCTAAAAATACAAATATTACGCTAAAACGATTAAAAAGGGACAAAATATAAAAATATACAAAAAGTTGTAAAAAGTACAATTTTTATAAAAATATTATTTTTATATTATTTATTTTATAATAGTATTAATTTTTATATATAAATAAAACTAATTAAAATTTAATATTACAAATTAATTAAAAACTTAAACTAAATAATATTACATATAAAACCTAATTAGGTTTAATAATAATAATAATAAATAATTTAAACCTAAATCGTATTAATTGCTGGACCAGGTTCGTGTCAGACGGCTCCGCGAGTCGCGGTTCCCGAAGCTGCAAACACCGCGAGTCGCGGGGTTCCAGAATTCAACTCTGGTACAGTTTGAAATTCGAAGTTTTTTTTTTTTTTTTTTTTTTTTTTTTTTAAGATTTTATATTGTTTTTCTAAAAATAATATATATTTATACAAAAATGAATTAAAAATATAGAGTTTTGCCAATTCCCCGGCAGCGGCGCCAAAAACTTGATGATGTAGCGTGGGGGTACGTGATAGTACTATATTTTACTACGAAATACGTTACAAATTACACAAGTTTTAATTATTTATTTACAAATGGGATATACCTAAACCTTGCTACAACACTATAGGCAGTGTACCTAATCGTAGAGTAGTATAGTTTTTAGTAAGTCCGGTTCGTTCCACAGGGAGCGGGCTTATTGCACACTATATTTTTAAACAACTATATTTGTACAAAATATATATAATTATATATAATAATATATAAAAGGGGGTTTACCGTTTAATGACCGGTTTGTCGATTTATATTTTAAGCGAAGCGTATAGTAAATGACGATATTTAAATAACAATATAAAATAAATAACAATAATTGAAATGACAATAAATAAAAGTACGAGGAAAAATGAAATAAAATATATTATACTTATTTAAACTTCCGTAACCATGATGTTTGACGTGTTGATTTTAGTTTTATGCCCATGGGTTAATTGTCCTTTGTCCTGGATTATTTAATATGTCCGTCTGGTTTTTGTCCATAACAGTCCATCGGTCATAAATATAAAATGCGAGTGCCCTCGTCAAATTATCCTTATACCCGAAGTTAAATATTCCAACTAATTGGGGATTCGAATTGTAACAAGGTTTTAATACTTTGTTTAATGAATACACCAGGTTATCGACTGCGTGTAAACCAAGGTTTTACTACTTTGTTAACAATTACACCAATTACCCTTGAATGTAATTTCACCCCTGTTTTAATTATTCTAGTGGCTATTAATCCATTCCCGTGTCCGGTTAAATGAACGATTATTCGTACATATAAATACCCCGCCCATCGTGTCAGATCGAGTGTATATGGTAATTTATAGGGACGCCCAATTGTAAATCTTTATATTAACATTAACAAACTTTCATTTAGTTAAACAAATATAAAGCCCATTAATAGCCCATAGTCTAATTTCCACAAGTGTCGTTCTTTTATCCAAACCCCAATTATGGTACAAAGCCCAATTACCCAATTTTAGTAATTAGCCCAACATCATGATTACTTCGTTTTAAATAAGCATAATAATAACTTAGCTACGAGACATTAATTTAAAAAGGAGAACATAACTTACATTGAGTATTTATCGCGTAGTGTTACACGGACAGAATTTTGACTTCAAAAACCCGTAAAATAACCTTTACATAACCCGAACTAATCTAATATAACACTAATCTATACTATATATATATTTATTTATTTATTATCTTATGGAGTATTATTATTATTTTTATTCTTTTTTTTTTTTTACATGCAGAACTCGAGAGCTTTTATAGCCAGAACTGAAATTCACTGCTCCGCGAGTCGCGGCCATTTTGGCCTTCCAGCTCCGCAAGTCGCGGAGGTTCCAAAACCAGCCCACAAGTTCAAGATCCAAGGCTGCCGACGGTTTTTATTTAAATATATATAATATATAAATAATTTTTATAATTATTTATATATTATATTATATTTATATACATAGTAGACTCGTAATTTTTTTTTTCGTTGCGTCGAGCGTTGAGAGTTGGTTCATGTACCGGTTCTGGATTTTCGAACGTCCTTGCGTACGCTGAGATATTTTGTACTTTGCGTTTCGTAACTTGTACTCTTGTCATTTTTAGACGTTCCTTATCAATAAATTGAACCTTTTTAATTGTATCTTGTACTTTTGAGCTTTTTGGACCTTTGCGTCTTCAATTCGTTGTTTTCGCCTTTTGTCTTCGCACTTATTTAATATAAATGAATATTACATGAAAATGGAACAATTGCAACTGAAATCTTTACATATCGGAGGGATATTGATACTAAATATATGTTCATTTGGAGCACTATCAAATACTAATGAGTGCTTACGCATACCAGACCTTAAGCCGAAGCAACAGATTTCTGGGCTGATACATGGTATAAGTTCAGAGCGTCATCCAACGCTGGTCAAGCATCTGCGCCATACAGTACCAACAACTTATACTGAAGCACTTAAGGAATGCCATGATTATATGCGGAGTGGTGAAGATAATTATATTCCTACCACTAGTTCACACAATGACAAAAAAGACGATGATGATTGCTCGCGCAATCAAAGCTGAAAGAAGCGAGAAGGGAAGAGCAAGTGGTAGCAATTTTCGAAACAATAATTAGCGCGACATTAATAATCAGAACTATGTGCTGCTCAAAAGTCTGTCTAAAACACCGAAGGAGATTTTGGCCACTGAACCAGTGTGCGCAACCTTTGCGGTCCCAACTTAGCTAACAGAATTTGGTAAGCGGGATAAAACGAAGTACTGTGAGTTCCCTGACGATCATGGTCATGACACCAATCGATGTAAAAACTTAATGGAACGGGTGCTGGAAGCACTGCGCGCAAAAAAGTTGGATCACCTAACACTACCAAATAAAGACAAGGGAAAAGCTACGGAAGAAGAATCAAAAGACAAAACTTTTGCATGGCAGAAAACAGACAAAGCTAAAAGTGCCGATTTAACCATCAATGTGGTTGAAGCAGAGAAAGTTGGTCAGCGAAGAAAGTACAACGGCCATAAGGATTGGGAACTCACCTCAATTTCATTCCCTCCTATTATGTTGATCGACACAGTTAATGAGCCTGTAATCATCAAGTGTCGTATTCTTAATCGCGGAATGCAGATTAAGCACATGCACGTTTATACTGGAAGCGGTTTTGAAATTATGTACGAACAATGCTATCGTTTTCTCCCCGTAGAAGTCAAAGCGCAGTTACGCCAACCTGATATTATGCTGTCCGGATTTTCTGGGGAAAGGTCATGGCCATTAGGCTGGATAGAGCTTGAAGTAGAGCTTGCGGATGACGAGAATCCGCAGTTGGTTAGAAGTGAGTTAATCGAATTCCATGTGGTTCGTTCAACTTCGCATTACAATGCGCTTCTGGGCAGAAATTTCATACGATGTTTTAACATTATACCCTCAGTGGATAGTTTGATTAAGTTTCCCACCAAGGGTGGAATTGCGACGATTGTGTCGCATCAAGCAAACAAGTTAGGTGGCTCAGTTGCTCCGGTAGACATTCTCAGCGTAGGAGAACAACTTAAAAGCAGCGCATTCATAGCTAATCACTTGTACCCAGACAAGCGAATCAGAATCGACCCGGGTTTTATCAATGGAAACTAAAGCTAAGTTACACGACATCTTACTAGCTAACACAGATGTTTTCGCATGGGTAGAATCAGACATGAATGGGGTTTCGCGGGATATTGCGGGACATAGATTGAATATTAATCCGTCACTTACGCCTGTTAGATAAAAGAAGCGGCACATGGCTCTTGAGCGCAGTGATTGGTTATGCGCAGAAGTTGATAAATTGGTCAAAGCAAACATCTTGCGGGAGGTACGGTACCAAACATGGGTTGCTAATCCTGTGTTGGTGAAGAAGGCTGACGGTAACTGGCGAATGTGCGTCGATTTTAAGGACGTTAACAAAGAGTTTCCTAAGGATAATTACCCTCTCCCAGAGATTGACTGGAAGGTAGAATCATTGTCGGGTGTTCGATACAAGTGTTTTCTGGATGCATACAAGGGTTATCATCAAATCCTTATGACCGTGGAAGATGAGGACAAGACTGCTTTTCATACACCGCAGGGTATTTATTGCTACACTAAGATGTCCTTCGGATTAAAAAACGCAGGTGCTACCTATCAGCGCGTAATTGACGCAGCTTTCAAGCAACAAATTGGCAGAAATCTTGAAGCATATGTCGACGACTTGGTAATTAAAAGAAACACTGAAGAAGAAATGCTCGCGGACATCCTAGAAATGTTCGCGTCTTTGCGCAGGATAAACATGAAACTTAATCCGCTCAAGTGTAGTTTCGGGGAAAAGGAAGGTAAATTTTCTAGGTCATGTGGTGACGGCGCGAGGAATCAAGGCGAATTCCAAGAAGATTGAAGCCATTGATAATTTACCATCTCCAAAAATAAGAAAGACGTGCAGAGACTAACGGGGAAACTCGCAGCGATCACGCAATTTTTGTCAAAAGCTACAGAACGGCAGTTGCAATTCTTCAATACTTTGAAGAATTGTTTAAAGAATAATGACTTCGTATGGACTCAGGAAGCAGAATCAGCTTTTCAGGAGATGAAGAAGGTGCTTGCAGAATTACCAACACTCACTGCACCAGTATCAGGTGAAATGCTTATGCTGTACCTTGCGGCATCAAAAGAAGCTTTCATTTTGGTTCTCATCGCTGATCGTGGAAAGGTAATCCATTTTCTTTTATTTATATGTATGAATTGTTTATTTCGTGTGCAATTAACGCTGAGGTTTTCTCAGACACAAATGCCAGTCTACTTCGTAAGCAAGACGCTGGCAGCAAGTGAAGTAAATTATTCAGCAATTAAGAAGCTAGTATATGCGCTGGTCCACATAGCGCGACGTTTGCGTCGATACTTTCAAGCACACCCAGTTGTTGAAATGTCCCGTTCATATTGATTATAAACGTTCCATATTAATTGATTTCGTTGCGAGGTTTTGACCTCTATATGAGACGTTTTTCAAAGGCTGCATTCGATTTTAAAACAAACCATAACTTTTAAAATATTACGACGATTATCAAATAATGATAATCTAAAATATAGCATTTTCACACGACCATTACATAATTGTTTACAATAATATTACACATCAATATATGCCTTCGAATGCAGTTTTTAAACAATATTATACAAGCATGGACTCCAAATCTTGTCCTTAATTTAGTATGCAACAGCGGAAGCTCTTAACAATCACCTGAGAATAAACATGCTTAAAACGTCAACAAAAAATGTTGGTGAGTTATAGGTTTAACCTATATATTTATCAAATTGTAATAATAGACCACAAGATTTCATTTCTCATAAATACACATCTCGTATCAGGCATTTCGCAAACTGCATAGAGATAAAAATCATTCATATGGTGAACACCTGGTAACCGACCTTAACAAGATGTATATAGAATATCCCCTATCATTCCGGGACTCCCTTCGGACATGATAAATTCAAAGTACTAAAGCATCCGGTACTTTGGATGGGGCTTGTTGGACCCAATAGATCTATCTTTAGGATTCGCGTCAATTAGGGTGTTTGTTCCCTAATTCTTAGATTACCAGACTAAAAAGGGGCATATTCGGTTTAATAATTCAACCATAGAATGTAGTTTCACGTACTTGTGTCTTTTTTGTAAAACATTTATAAAAATGCATGTATCCTCATCCCAAAAATATTAGATTTAAAAAGTGGGACTATAACTCACTTTCACAGATTTTTACTTCGTCGGGAAGTAAGACTTGGCCACTGGTCGATTCACGAACCTATAACAAAAATCTACATATATATATCAATTTATGATCGGAATATATTCACAACATTTTTTATTACGTTTTTATGATTTAAGTTTGTTAAGTTAGCAGTCCTCGTTAGTAACCTACAACTAGTTGTCCACAGCTAGATGTACAGAAATAAATCAATATATATATATATATATATATATATATATATATATATATATATATATATATATCTTGAATCAATCCACGACCCAGTGTATACACGTCTCAGGCTAGATCACAACTCAAAGTATATATATTTTTGGAATCAACCTCAACCCTGTATAGCTAACTCAAACATTACTGCATATAGAGTGTCTATGGTTGTTCCAAATAATATATATAGATGGGTCGATATGATATGTCAAAACATTGTATACGTGTCTATGGTATCCCAAGATTACATAATATGTATAATACAATATAAATTAGTTAGGATATGTTTATTCTAGATTTGTTACAAAATTTTCGTAGCTAAAACTAGCAACTTTATCCAATTTTGTTTTACCCGTCATTTCTTCGTTTCAAATCCGTTTTGAGTGATTCACGTTGCTATGGTTTCATAATGAACTGAAATTTATGAATGTAAATATAAAAATTATAAGTTTATAGTCGAAAATATAGGTTACAAGTCATTTTTTAAAGAGGTAGTCATTTCCGTCGAAAAAACGACATCTTGATGACCATTTTGAAAAACATACTTCCACTTTGTGTTTAACCATGATTTTTGGATATAGTATCATGTTCATATGTAATATCATTTTTATAAAAAACAAACTTCCAATTCAAAGATTAAGATACTTTTTACTTTTTTTAACCCAAAACAGCCCCCGATTTCACTACGACGGCGTATGTCCAGTTTTACGGTTTTCTTCGTGTTTCCAGGTTTTAAATCATTAAGTTAGCATATCATATAGATATAGAACATGTGTTTAGTTGATTTTAAATGTCAAGTTAGAAGGATTAACTTTGTTTGCGAACAAGTTTAGAATTAACTAAACTATGTTCTAGTGATTACATGTTCAAATCTTCGAATAAGATAGTTATATATATATATATATATATATATATATATATATATATATATATATATATATATATATATATATATATATATATATATATATATATATATGAATCGAATGATGTTATGAACATCATTACTACCTCAAGTTTAGTAGGTAAACCTACTGAAAGTGACAAAAATTGATCTAGCTTCAAAGGATTCTTGGATGGCTTGAAAGTTCTTGAAGTAGAATCATGACACGAAAACAAGTTCAAGTAAGATTTCCACTCGAAATAAGATAGTTATAGTTATAGAAATTGAATCAAAGTTTAAATATGAGTATTACCTTGTATTAGAAAGATATCTTAATGTAAATAAGAAATATTTCTTGAGCTTATATGATTACTTGGATTGGATTAGAAAGCTTGGAAGTAATCTTGCAAACTTGATAGTATTCTTGATTTTATGAAACTAGAACTTATAGAATTTATGAAGAACACTTAGAACTTGAATATAGAACTTGAGAGAGATAAATTATATGAAGAAAATTGAAGAATGAAAGTGTTTGTAGGTGTTTTTGGTCGTTGGTATATGGATTAGATATAAAGGATGTGTAAGTTTGTTTTCATGTAAATAATTCATGAATGATTTATAATATTTTTTGTAATTTTGTGAGATATTTTATGCTAGTTGCCAAATGATACTTCCCACATGTTTAATGAATCACATGGGCTACTAAGGAGCTGATGATTGAGTGTATATACCAACAGTATATACATCTTAGAAGCTGTATATTGTACATGTACGAATACGGGTGCATACGAGTAGAATTGTTGATGAAAATGAATGAGGATGTAATTGTAAGCATTTTTGTTAAGTAGAAGTACTTTGATATATGTCATTAAGTCTTCCAAAAGTGTATTAATACATCTTAATACACTAGATGTATATACATTTAACTGAGTCGTTAAGTCATCGTTAGTCATTATATGTAAGTGTTGTTTCGGAACCTTTAAGTTAACGATCTTGTTAAATGTAATTGATCCATTGTTATTACACTTAAAATGAGATGTTAAATTGTTATGTTAACATGTTAACATGGTGTATTAATATATCTTAATATCATATAAATATGTGTAAAATACTATTACAACGATAATCGTTACATATATGTATTGTTTCGAAATCCTTAAGTTAGTAGTCTCATCTTACTCGTGTAGTTCATTGTTAATACGCTTAATGATATATGTAATTATCATTTCATGATGTTAAACATAGTTTATTAATATCTTAACATGATACATATGTATTTAGTATGACGTTGTTGTAACGATAGCCGTTATATATATCGTTTCGCGTTTCTTAATTCACTACTTTCATTTTATGTATATAACTCATTGTTAATGTACTTGGTGAGATACTTACTCATCATAATATCATGTTAAATATATATATATATATATATATATATATATATATATATATATATATATATATATATATATATATATATATATATATATATATATATATATCATGTTGTTTTTACAAGTTTTAACGTTCGTGAATTGCCGGTCAACTTGGGTGGTCAATTGTCTACATGAAACTCATTTCAATAAATCAAGTCTTAACAAGTTTGATTGCTTAACATGTTGGAAACATTTAATCATGCAAATATAGTTTTCATTTAATATATAATCATAGTAAAGTTTGGGTCACTACAGTTGTGGTACTAACCGACCAGCCAATTAAACAGGTTGGTAATTGCCTATATTGTGGCAATGTCCAGGAATACCGCATTGACTAATGAAAGTATCTTTCTTACAAGTGTTATACAAGTCTGAGGTTTTTGGCCAAATGGCTAAATGGGCAGTTGAGTTAGGGGAGCACGAAATAAATTTTTCTTCGCAAAGCGCGGTTAAGGGTCAAATACTTGCAGATTACCTAGCAGAATTACCCACAAATGTTGAAACATAAGCTGAACATCAAGACACGCCTGCACAAATTCTGATGTCGTGGGAGTTATACACCGATGGCGCCTGTAGCACAGTTGGAACTGGTGCAGGGGTAATTTAAACTGGCCTAGATAGTGAAGAGCATACATATGCGCTGCGGTTTAATTTTGCTGTTACAAACAACGAAGCAGAATATGAGGCTTTATTAGCGGGTATGCGAATTGCGCATAAATTAAATGTAAAAGTACTGCACGCTTATGTGGATTCAAAGTTAGTATGCACCCAAGTTAACGGAGACTTTGAAGATCATGACATAGCCATGCAGCAATATCTATCACTTGTTCATAACCTCACTGACTAGTTTGAGGCTTTTCAAATTTCTCATGTAATGCGAGGGCAAAATAAGAAAGCGGATGTGCTTAGCAAGTTGGCTGCATTGGCCTTTGATCATATGGGGAAAAGAGTTCTCATAGAAGAGCTGCATGCGAAATCCATTGTTATGATGCCTTTAGTGGCACTTGTCTAGGAATCCAGCTCAACATGGAAGACACCCATGATTGCTTTTCTGCGGGATGGCACATTGCCCGCGGATTCTGTTGACGCAAAGAAGGTTCGTACCAAGGCACCAATGTATGCCCTTGAGGGTGATGTCCTATATCGAAGAAATTATTTAGGACCGTATTTAAGATGCATTGGCCCAAATGAAGCAGAGGAGGTTATACGCGAGGTGCATGAGGGAGCATGCGCTCTTCACTCGGGGCACAGGTCTATTTTGTCAAAGATTATGCGGCTAGGTTATTATTGTCCAACCATATACGCAGATACTGTAAGCATAGTTAAGCACTATGAATCCTGCCAAATACATGCACCAATCAGCAAAGCACATGCGCATCCAATGATTCCAGTCTCCTCACCATGGCCATTCTGCAAATGGGCAATTGACATAGTCGAACCATTTCCAAAAGGCCGAGGTAATATAACCATTTATTTAATATCATAATTACACTACATACATCAGTATCTTATTCATACTCTGCATACGTAGGAAATATCAACTTCTTGATTGTTGCAATTGACTATTTCACAAAGTGGGTAGAAGCGAGACCGCTGGCAACAATTTCAGGGAAAAGAGTGCGAAATTTTGTATGGGAAGACATTGTCTGTCGATTCGGTATACCAAACGAAATTGTTAGTGATAATGGCACGCAGTTTGTGGTGGATCCTTTTCGAAGTTGGTGCGCAGAGCTTAATATTAAGCAAACTTTCACATTCGTTGCGCACCCGCAAGCAAATGGCCAATGCGAAGTCACCAACCGAGATATAGTGGCCTAAATAAAAGCCTGACGGGGTCATGACCACATCGGTTGGGTAGATGAGCTGCCAAAGGTGTTGTGGGCACGTCGAACAACATCAAAAGCAAGCACTGGTGAGACTCCGTTCAGCTTGGTATATGGGTCAGAAGCTGTTGTGCCCGCAGAAATTGGGGTACCAACGTTCCGCATCCAGAATTTCGATGAAGAATCCAACTCGAAAGCTTTGCGGGAAAATCTTAATTTTCTAGAAGAACGCAGACTCTCTGCGGCAGTCAAGGAAGCTAACAATAAGCAGAAAATCGCAAAGTATTACAATCAGCGTGTGCGTTCACGCTCTTATAAAGTATAAAAACATTGGTTTGTTTTTAGTTGTGTTGCTTACCATACAACTAAAGTGCACCTCTAGTACGTGACAAAGCAAGAACGCAGTAGCTTTTGAGTCTAAAATACTTAGGGTTAATTTGCTAAAATATTGGTTTATTTTACGCAGTGCCCGTGTATGCGCGTGAGTCTTGGTTAACTTACGCGCATAGGCACACGGTTTACATTTGTTTTGATTCGCAATATACAAACAATAAAACTAGGACGCATGCAACATACAAACGTAATGTACATCAATTTACAAGTTACAGAATTGTTTTACACGCCGACCCAACACGGGACTTAGGGCTCAAATATTTAAATACACAAACCTGCCTAAGCATAGGATTTACGGCGCAGTTGGTGGGGCATTGTTTCAAACTTATAAATCTTCTTTTAAAAGCTGGTCGATTGAGGCGTTGGGGTCCACGGAGAACGCAGTGAGCTTCAGGATTTCAACACACTGGATCGCCTGCTCTGCGTCCATGAGTACTGCGGCAGTATCCTCCTTGATATGTTTTTGGAAAGCGTCTGGGTAGGGGGTACAAGGTCGCAGCATTTGAGCACCTCTCTCACAACATTGTTGCGCTCATGTTCTATCCTCGCGTCCACATACGCGTTAAATTTTTCGGTTATGGGGTATGAATCCATAACCTTCTGCACAAGGACTGGAAGAGAGGTGCGCAGTTTTGATAAATCTGCCTCTGCCAGCTCACGCCGGTCACCGCGTCGTCCTTTTCCCTGCAGACCCTAACGAGCTCAGTCCTCAAACGCAATGTTTCCCCCTTTTCCTGATCAACCGCCCCCACCAGCTCTTGGTTTTTCTTCCTCTCGGCAATCAAGGCGGTTTTGGTTTCAGCCGCAGCAGTTTTAGCAGCTTTGCGCGCCTCTTCCGCGTCTCGCCTATCTTTTCTCAGCTGGTCAACACCTGCCTGCAGTAACCTCAGCTCAGTTTCCTTCCGCAGCGCCACTTGATACAAATTGTTGGCGCGGTAGGCATAATCCGCAAACATACCAAAAAACACAAGCCCATTTTGAACAATAGCATCATGAGCTTGGTGAAATGACAGTGTGGAAAGTGATTCGCGGAATTCGAACAGAAATATCTGCTGTAAGAACGCAGATTGCTCAGCAGCATTTTTGGCGGAAGACTGGACGAACTGGGCTAGGTTTGCCAAGCGGAAGCTACCACGAGGTGGCATCGAGGGGTATCTGAATCTAGGTGTATGGCCTTGTCCTTCGAAGTGGTGGTGGCTTCGAGATTAGGATTCCCTCGCGGCGGTTTTTGCTGCGTATCATCAATATGCTCTGTAAGAACATACGTGTTAGAATAAAGCAAACAATCCTACGGCATACGAATAATAAGACGCTTACCAGTAACTGGGGGAGGTAGATCTACGGAAGGCTGCTCTACGGGGACAAAATTGTCATTCCGCATGTCTACTTTCTGCTTCAGAGTCATTTCTTCTTCTTGGGATGATTTGTTGGGTTCGCGGCTACCTTGCGCTAGGTGGCCGAGGTCGCAGAGGCGGAAACCTCATTCTCGCCAGTTTTCTCCTGCTCCAGCTGCTCCTCCACATTTTGTTTGCGGAAGGAGATTGCCGCAATCTCCTCCATGGTCAACACCTTCTTCATCTTCATCTCTGCATAGAAAAGCACGCGGTTAAATACAGACATATGTGGATGCGTAAAGTAAAGTGAACATATATTTATTCCTACCCTTTCCATTCGGTGCGATTATCGCTGGGCGCATGTTTTCCCACGGCCAATGTGAGGATATCTTTCCTAACCGCAAGCAATTTGGTTTCTTCATCGTCAAGTGTTGGGGTTTTGTTAACATCTTTGGCTGCGCCATCGCACCAAACCAAGGTCTGCCGAAAATTTGTGCCTACTATGGTTTGGTCGATGAAGAAAAAGGTTTCTTTCCATTGGCCAGCGTTGGATTTGGGGGTTTTCGTGAAGTTTTGATGGGCGAAGAAAGTAAACCAGGACTTATGGTGAGTAACAAGGCGGTATAAATGACATAACACGTTGACCATTGGTACTTTATTCAACGTAGTGCACCACATATCAAACAGGATTATCTTTCCTATGGCGTAAGGGTGCAACTGCCCTAATCCTACATGGTAATGGTCTAGAATGCCTAAGAAGAAGTCTGACGGTGGAACCCTAAATTTCCCATGCTTAAAAGTGTGTTCATATATGGCTACCTTTTTCTCCGGTGGTTCATAGGCAAGTTGGTTGGCAAGGGGTGGCACCGGGTTGTACTGTTTTAATGGCGGGTGATGTGTGCGAGGTGTAGTACAAAATAGATTATATTTTACTACAAAATACTATTAAATACGATACAATTTTACACAAGTTATTTATTTATTTATTTATAGAATTGATATACCTAAACCTTGCTACAACACTTATAGGCAGTATACCTAATCGTACAGTAGTGTAGTTTTTAGTAAGTCCGGTTCGTTCCACAGGGATACAGTTGAGTTTAACGCTATATTTCTATTAACTATATTTGAATATATATATATATATATATATATATATATATATATATATATATATATATATATATATATATATATATATATATATATATAAGTATTATTATTATTGTTATAAAAGGGGGGTTTTACCATTTAATGACCGGTTTGTCGATTTAAGACTTAAATCACAATTAAAATCTAATGTAAAATATTAAATATAAATATAACTTAATTTAAAGTGTAAAGTAAATGACGATAAATAAAAATTCGATAAAATAAAAGTACGATAATTAAAAGTGCAATAATTTAAAGTATGATAAATAAAATGACGATAAATAAAAGTGCGATGAGATATAAAATAAAGGAATTATGCTTATTTAAACTTCCGTAATCATGATGTTTGACGTTTTGATTTTAATTTATTACCATGGGTTAATTGTCCTTTGTCCTAGATTATTCGATATGTCCATCTGGTTTTGTCCATAATAGTCCATCGGTCATAATTATAAAGTGTGAAAGTCTTCGTCAAATTACCCTTATACCCGAAGTCAAATATTCCAACTAATTGGGGACTTAAACTGTAACAAGGTCTTAATACTTTGTTTAATGATTACACCAGGTTATCGACTGCGTGTAATCCAAGGTTTTAATACTTTGTTAACAATTACACCAATTACCCTTGAATGTAATCTACCCCTGTTTTAATGAGTCCATTGACTATTAATCCGTTCCCGTGTCCGGTCAAATGAATAATTATTAGTATTTATAACTATCCCGCCCACCGTACCCAGTCAAGCGTATGTGGTTATATATAAACACGTCAAATTATAAATCTCTATATTAAATCAACGAGATATCATTTAATTAATATAAAGCCCATTAATAGCCCATAGTCCAATTTCCACAAGTGTCGGTCTTTTGTCCAAACCCCAATTATGGTCCAAAGCCAAATAACCCCATCTTGAATATTTAGTCCAACATCACGATTACTTTAGCTTAAATAAGCATAATAATAACTTAGCTACGAGACATTAATTTAAAAACGTTGAACATAACTTACATTGAGTATTAATCGCGTAGTGTTACAGGGACAGAGTTTCGACTTACAAAACCTTAAAACATTCGCTACAATAACCTTCTAATTATTATTAACTTAAATTAAAATTAAAATTAAAATTAAAATTATATATATATATATATATATATATATATATATATATATATATATATATATATATATATATATATATATATATATATATATATATAGAAAGGAGAAAAATGTGTGAGGAGTTCGGCAGAATGCACGGCCTTTTATAGGCCCATCTTGAACTGTACAGCTCCGCGATTGCGATACTTTTGTGCCTCACAGCTCCGCAGTTGCGGAGGTTTAGATTCCAGCTCACCAAATGAATTAAATGTGGGCTGCTGATTATTTTATAATATAATATATATATAATTAATTATATATTATATTATATTCTTATACATAGTTGACTTGTAATTTCAGGCCCGTTGAGTCGTACGTTGATAGTTGGTTCATGTCTCGGTTGCGGATTTTCGAACGCCTTTTTGTATAATTTAATATCTTGTACTTTGCATTTTGCGGCTTGTACTCTTGTAATTTTGAGACGTTTCTCATCAATAAATTGAACCAC
Organism: Rutidosis leptorrhynchoides; assembly: GCF_046630445.1. Lineage (NCBI taxonomy): Eukaryota > Viridiplantae > Streptophyta > Magnoliopsida > Asterales > Asteraceae > Rutidosis > Rutidosis leptorrhynchoides. The sequence goes on from NC_092340.1 coordinate 232,756,520, forward strand.
TTGGATTGTACTTTGTACTTTTTAGCGTTTTGGTCATTTGCGTCTTCAAATCGTCGATTCTGTCTTTTGTCTTCACCTTTTATTATTTAAATGAATATCAATTGGAATTAGAACAACTGCAACTAAAAGCTTGTCTTTCTTGAAGGATAATGATATGAAATATATGTTCGTTTTTTGCATTATCAAATATTCCCACACTTGAGCGTTGCTTGTCCTCAAGCAATATAGAACTTGAATATAACTTTACTAGAATCACTTCTTAAGTGTGGGAAGGGCATAGAATTGATAGACATCAGCAGGTATTGATTAACCAGGGAGTCTATGTGTTTCTGTTCGATAACGGATACTACACTATCTACGAAGGTTTCATTTGCTTTCATCATTTAATAAAAGTTATCGGATGAGTGACTAACCTGAAAATATTTAGCCGGAATGTTTGTTAGAATAATCGGAATTTTTGTGGCAGCGTACCGGAGACGATTTGGCAGAAGAGTGGAAATGAGGGTTTTTTGCGTGTATTTATAGGCAAGAGTGGGATGGCAATGTAATCGAGGAAGTACACGTGTCTCAATCTAACGGTCGTTATTTTTCACCCATAAGTTATCATTGGGCGCTGTTTCCAATGTGGAGCGAGTGGCTCACGCGCACTAAATCACTGTTGCTTTATGTCTTGTCAGCCGAACAGGTTCTGTGGCAGGGACATGCATTTAATGGCATCGGGCTGCGTGAGGGGAATTTAATGTCCTGCGGTTTCTTTTTCTTTTTTCTTTTTGCTTAATAGTTTGCTATCATATGTCTTGCGTCACATAACACCAAACTGGGGTTACATAATGATACCGCGACCCGCAAGCGCATGCTATACGTACGTGGGCAAGAACTATTATGTGCATGTGCATGGAATCTCTGCGGTATGCGGTAGTGCATTGAATACTTTGTTCCTGGTATGGCGGTTACTTGTTGACCAAATTTAGTAATCTTTTCCGTAATTATGTCCGATATATGGGGGAGTTGGTTATGGAAAGGATTATCACAATCACGGATGATTCTAGAATGTGGGTTTGCTTATATATACTAACCCTAATTATCATTCTCAAGGTCATAACGTGTACCATACCTTATGTAACAACTATCATCATCATCTTCTAAGGTTAACATGTTAGTTCTCTTACGACAGTTGCCTACAACCTTACTTAGGGCCTTCCGATCGACGATCGTCATCGAAGGTGGACTTAATCACTTAGCCACCCCACTGACATCATCATGTCAGCCAGGGTTATTCATGGTAGCCGGACCGGAGAGCTAAGTTCTAAGATCCTTAAACCTCCTTAAATGCATTGAGCATGCATATTTACCCTTTGGGAAATATACGCATGATCACTTCACTCTATAACCAAATAGATCCTGGAAAAGGTTGAATTAGTTCAACCTTGAACATGTCGTTCTTGATTACCATATCCTCGATAGTACAAATCAAAATAACATTTGCAAATTGATTGAAAGATCGATTGAAAAATCTTATTGCGAATCAAACGAATATCAACCAAAATCGTGGTTTACGATTCAAACAATCCCATCATTTAGTTTCGTCATTTTGTAAAAAGTCGAAATCGTTGATCTCGATCACCTAAATAAAATCTAAGTCTTGATCATGAAAGAATCTTAAATTAGGTCTTGCATTCCTTTCATTACGGTGTATTAATAGGAAATCATTTATATTTTACGAAATTGTTGTTTAAATCATAAACAAATTAGTGTTGTTCATCTTTGTATGTACAACTATTTGATTTTTTTTGTTGGTATTATTGAAATTTCTAGGGTTAATCTTTGATCCCTAACCAGTGATATGAACTTCCAGAATTGATAAACAACTCGAAGAAATTCAATCAAACTCAATCGAATTCTCAAGAACGGAAAAGAGAATTGGAACTGGATTTCGAGATTTTATTTATACGTACAATTTTTTACAATGAGTCTCATCTTACTCGTGTAGTTCATTGTTAATACGCTTAATGATATATGTAATTATCATTTCATGATGTTAAACATAGTTTATTAATATCTTAACATGATACATATGTATTTAGTATGACGTTGTTGTAACGATAGCCGTTATATATATCGTTTCGCGTTTCTTAATTCACTACTTTCATTTTATGTATATAACTCATTGTTAATGTACTTGGTGAGATACTTACTCATCATAATATCATGTTAAATATATATATATATATATATATATATATATATATATATATATATATATATATATATATATATATATCATGTTGTTTTTACAAGTTTTAACGTTCGTGAATTGCCGGTCAACTTGGGTGGTCAATTGTCTACATGAAACTCATTTTAATAAATCAAGTCTTAACAAGTTTGATTGCTTAACATGTTGGAAACATTTAATCATGCAAATATAGTTTTCATTTAATATATAATCATAGTAAAGTTTGGGTCACTACAGTTGTGGTACTAACCGACCAGCCAATTAAACAGGTTGGTAATTGCCTATATTGTGGCAATGTCCAGGAATACCGCATTGACTAATGAAAGTATCTTTCTTACAAGTGTTATACAAGTCTGAGGTTTTTGGCCAAATGGCTAAATGGGCAGTTGAGTTAGGGGAGCACGAAATAAATTTTTCTTCGCAAAGCGCGGTTAAGGGTCAAATACTTGCAGATTACCTAGCAGAATTACCCGCAAATGTTGAAACATAAGCTGAACATCAAGACACGCCTGCACAAATTCTGATGCCGTGGGAGTTATACACCGATGGCGCCTGTAGCACAGTTGGAACGAGTGCAGGGGTAATTTAAACTGGCCTAGATAGTGAAGAGCATACATATGCGCTGCGGTTTAATTTTGCTGTTACAAACAACGAAGCAGAATATGAGGCTTTATTAGTGGGTATGCGAATTGCGCATAAATTAAATGTAAAAGTACTGCACGCTTATGTGGATTCAAAGTTAGTATGCACCCAAGTTAACGGAGACTTTGAAGATCATGACATAGCCATGCAGCAATATCTATCACTTGTTCATAACCTCGCTGACTAGTTTGAGGCTTTTCAAATTTCTCATGTAATGCGAGGGCAAAATAAGAAAGCGGATGTGCTTAGCAAGTTGGCTGCATTGGCCTTTGATCATATGGGGAAAAGAGTTCTCATAGAAGAGCTGCATGCGAAATCCATTGTTATGATGCCTTTAGTGGCACTTGTCTAGGAATCCAGCTCAACATGGAAGACACCCATGATTGCTTTTCTGCGGGATGGCACATTGCCCGCGGATTCTGTTGACGCAAAGAAGGTTCGTACCAAGGCACCAATGTATGCCCTTGAGGGTGATGTCCTATATCGAAGAAATTATTTAGGACCGTATTTAAGATGCATTGGCCCAAATGAAGCAGAGGAGGTTATACGCGAGGTGCATGAGGGAGCATGCGCTCTTCACTCGGGGCACAGGTCTATTTTGTCAAAGATTATGCGGCTAGGTTATTATTGTCCAACCATATACGCAGATACTGTAAGCATAGTTAAGCACTATGAATCCTGCCAAATACATGCACCAATCAGCAAAGCACATGCGCATCCAATGATTCCAGTCTCCTCACCATGGCCATTCTGCAAATGGGCAATTGACATAGTCGAACCATTTCCAAAAGGCCGAGGTAATATAACCATTTATTTAATATCATAATTACACTACATACATCAGTATCTTATTCATACTCTGCATACGTAGGAAATATCAACTTCTTGATTGTTGCAATTGACTATTTCACAAAGTGGGTAGAAGCGAGACCGCTGGCAACAATTTCAGGGAAAAGAGTGCGAAATTTTGTATGGGAAGACATTGTCTGTCGATTCGGTATACCAAACGAAATTGTTAGTGATAATGGCACGCAGTTTGTGGTGGATCCTTTTCAAAGTTGGTGCGCAGAGCTTAATATTAAGCAAACTTTCACATCCGTTGCGCACCCGCAAGCAAATGGCCAATGCGAAGTCACCAACCGAGATATAGTGGCCTAAATAAAAGCCTGACGGGGTCATGACCACATCGGTTGGGTAGATGAGCTGCCAAAGGTGTTGTGGGCACATCGAACAACATCAAAAGCAAGCACTGGTGAGACTCCGTTCAGCTTGGTATATGGGTCAGAAGCTGTTGTGCCCGCAGAAATTGGGGTACCAACGTTCCGCATCCAGAATTTCGATGAAGAATCCAACTCGAAAGCTTTGCGGGAAAATCTTAATTTTCTAGAAGAATGCAGACTCTCTGCGGCAGTCAAGGAAGCTAACAATAAGCAGAAAATCGCAAAGTATTACAATCAGCGTGTGCGTTCACGCTCTTATAAAGTATAAAAACATTGGTTTGTTTTTAGTTGTGTTGCTTACCATACAACTAAAGTGCACCTCTAGTACGTGACAAAGCAAGAAGGCAGTAGCTTTTGAGTCTAAAATACTTAGGGTTAATTTGCTAAAATATTGGTTTATTTTACGCAGTGCCCGTGTATGCGCGTGAGTCTTGGTTAACTTACGCGCATAGGCACACGGTTTACATTTGTTTTGATTCGCAATATACAAACAATAAAACTAGGACGCATGCAACATACAAACGTAATGTACATCAATTTACAAGTTACAGAATTGTTTTACACGCCGACCCAACACGGGACTTAGGGCTCAAATATTTAAATACACAAACCTGCCTAAGCATAGGATTTACGGCGCAGTTGGTGGGGCATTGTTTCAAACTTATAAATCTTCTTTTAAAAGCTGGTCGATTGAGGTGTTGGGGTCCGCGGAGAACGCAGTGAGCTTCAGGATTTCAACACACTGGATCGCCTGCTCTGCGTCCATGAGTACTGCGGCAGTATCCTCCTTGATATGTTTTTGGAAAGCGTCTGGGTAGGGGGTACAAGGTCGCAGCATTTGAGCACCTCTCTCACAACATTGTTGCGCTCATGTTCTATCCTCGCGTCCACATACGCGTTAAATTTTTCGGTTATGGGGTCTGAATCCATAACCTTCTGCACAAGGACTGGAAGAGAGGTGCGCAGTTTTGACAAATCTGCCTTTGCCAGCTCACGCCGGTCACCGCGTCGTCCTTTTCCCTGCAGACCCTAACGAGTTAAGTCCTCAAACGCAATGTTTCCCCCTTTTCCTGATCAACCGCCCCCACCAGCTCTTGGTTTTTCTTCCTCTCGGCAATCAAGGCTGTTTTGGTTTCAGCCGCATCAGTTTTAGCAGCTTTGCGAGCCTCTTCCGCGTCTCACCTATCTTTTCTCAGCTGGTCAACACCTGCCTGCAGTAACCTCAGCTCAGTTTCCTTCCGCAGCGCCACTTGATACAAATTGTTGGCGCGGTAGGCATAATCCGCAAACATACCAAAAAACACAAGCCCATTTTGAACAATAGCATCATGAGCTTGGTGAAATGACAGTGTGGAAAGTGATTCGCGGAATTCGAACAGAAATATCTGCTGCAAGAACGCAGATTGCTCAGCAGCATTTTTGGCGGAAGACTGGACGAACTGGGCTAGGTTTGCCAAGCGGAAGCTACCACGAGGTGGCATCGAGGGGTATCTGAATCTAGGTGTATGGCCTTGTCCTTCGAAGTGGTGGTGGCTTCGAGATTAGGATTCCCTCGCGGCGGTTTTTGCTGCGTATCATCAATATGCTCTGCAAGAACATACGTGTTAGAATAAAGCAAACAATCCTACGGCATACGAATAATAAGACGCTTACCAGTAACTGGGGGAGGTAGATCTACGGAAGGCTGCTCTACGGGGACAAAATTGTCATTCCGCATGTCTACTTTCTGCTTCAGAGTCATTTCTTCTTCTTGGGATGATTTGTTGGGTTCGCGGCTACCTTGCGCTAGGTGGCCGAGGTCGCAGAGGCGGAAACCTCATTCTCGCCAGTTTTCTCCTGCTCCAGCTGCTCCTCCACATTTTGTTTGCGGAAGGAGATTGCCGCAATCTCCTCCATGGTCAACACCTTCTTCATCTTCATCTCTGCATAGAAAAGCACGCGGTTAAATACAGACATATGTGGATGCGTAAAGTAAAGTGAACATATATTTATTCCTACCCTTGCCATTCGGTGCGATTATCGCTGGGCGCATGTTTTCCCACGGCCAATGTGAGGATATCTTTCCTAACCGCAAGCAATTTGGTTTCTTCATCGTCAAGTGTTGGGGTTTTGTTAACATCTTTGGCTGCGCCATCGCACCAAACCAAGGTCTGCCGAAAATTTGTGCCCACTATGGTTTGGTCGATGAAGAAAAAGGTTTCTTTCCATTGGCCAGCGTTGGATTTGGGGGTTTTCGTGAAGTTTTGATGGGCGAAGAAAGTAAACCAGGACTTATGGTGAGTAACAAGGCGGTATAAATGACAAAACACGTTGACCATTGGTACTTTATTCAACGTAGTGCACCACATATCAAACAGGATTATCTTTCCTATGGCGTAAGGGTGCAACTGCCCTAATCCTACATGGTAATGGTCTAGAATGCCTAAGAAGAAGTCTGACGGTGGAACCCTAAATTTCCCATGCTTAAAAGTGTGTTCATATATGGCTACCTTTTTCTCCGGTGGTTCATAGGCAAGTTGGTTGGCAAGGGGTGGCACCGGGTTGTACTGTTTTAATGGCGGGTGATGTGTGCGAGGTGTAGTACAAAATAGATTATATTTTACTACAAAATACTATTAAATACGATACAATTTTACACAAGTTATTTATTTATTTATTTATAGAATTGATATACCTAAACCTTGCTACAACACTTATAGGCAGTATACCTAATCGTACAGTAGTGTAGTTTTTAGTAAGTCCGGTTCGTTCCACAGGGATACAGTTGAGTTTAACGCTATATTTCTATTAACTATATTTGAATATATATATATATATATATATATATATATATATATATATATATATATATATATATATATATATATATATATATATATATATATATATATATATATATATATATATATATATATATATATATAAGTATTATTATTATTGTTATAAAAGGGGGGTTTTACCATTTAATGACCGGTTTGTCGATTTAAGACTTAAATCACAATTAAAATCTAATGTAAAATATTAAATATAAATATAACTTAATTTAAAGTGTAAAGTAAATGACGATAAATAAAAATTCGATAAAATAAAAGTACGATAATTAAAAGTGCAATAATTTAAAGTATGATAAATAAAATGACGATAAATAAAAGTGCGATGAGATATAAAATAAAGGAATTATGCTTATTTAAACTTCCGTAATCATGATGTTTGACGTTTTGATTTTAATTTATTACCATGGGTTAATTGTCCTTTGTCCTAGATTATTCGATATGTCCATCTGGTTTTGTCCATAATAGTCCATCGGTCATAATTATAAAGTGTGAAAGTCTTCGTCAAATTACCCTTATACCCGAAGTCAAATATTCCAACTAATTGGGGACTTAAACTGTAACAAGGTCTTAATACTTTGTTTAATGATTACACCAGGTTATCGACTGCGTGTAATCCAAGGTTTTAATACTTTGTTAACAATTACACCAATTACCCTTGAATGTAATCTACCCCTGTTTTAATGAGTCCATTGACTATTAATCCGTTCCCGTGTCCGGTCAAATGAATAATTATTAGTATTTATAACTATCCTGCCCACCGTACCCAGTCAAGCGTATGTGGTTATATATAAACATGTCAAATTATAAATCTCTATATTAAATCAACGAGATATCATTTAATTAATATAAAGCCCATTAATAGCCCATAGTCCAATTTCCACAAGTGTCGGTCTTTTGTCCAAACCCCAATTATGGTCCAAAGCCAAATAACCCCATCTTGAATATTTAGTCCAACATCACGATTACTTTAGCTTAAATAAGCATAATAATAACTTAGCTACGAGACATTAATTTAAAAACGTTGAACATAACTTACAATGAGTATTAATCGCGTAGTGTTACAGGGACAGAGTTTCGACTTACAAAACCTTAAAACATTCGCTACAATAACCTTCTAATTATTATTAACTTAAATTAAAATTAAAATTAAAATTATATATATATATATATATATATATATATATATATATATATATAGAAAGGAGAAAAATGTGTGAGGAGTTCGGCAGAATGCACGGCCTTTTATAGGCCCATCTTGAACTGTACAGCTCCGCGATTGCGATACTTTTGTGCCTCACAGCTCCGCAGTTGCGGAGGTTTAGATTCCAGCTCACCAAATGAATTAAATGTGGGCTGCTGATTATTTTATAATATAATATATATATAATTAATTATATATTATATTATATTCTTATACATAGTTGACTTGTAATTTCAGGCCCGTTGAGTCGTACGTTGATAGTTGGTTCATGTCTCGGTTGCGGATTTTCGAACGCCTTTTTGTATAATTTAATATCTTGTACTTTGCATTTTGCGGCTTGTACTCTTGTAATTTTGAGACGTTTCTCATCAATAAATTGAACCACTTGGATTGTACTTTGTACTTTTTAGCGTTTTGGTCATTTGCGTCTTCAAATCGTCGATTCTGTCTTTTGTCTTCACCTTTTATTATTTAAATGAATATCAATTGGAATTAGAACAACTGCAACTAAAAGCTTGTCTTTCTTGAAGGATAATGATATGAAATATATGTTCGTTTTTTGCATTATCAAATATTCCCACACTTGAGCGTTGCTTGTCCTCAAGCAATATAGAACTTGAATATAACTTTACTAGAATCACTTTTTAAGTGTGGGAAGGGCATAGAATTGATAGACATCAGCAGGTATTGATTAACCAGGGAGTCTATGTGTTTCTGTTCGATAACGGATACTACACTATCTACGAAGGTTTCATTTGCTTTCATCATTTAATAAAAGTTATCGGATGAGTGACTAACCTGAAAATATTTAGCCGGAATGTTTGTTAGAATAATCGGAATTTTTGTGGCAGCGTACCGGAGACGATTTGGCAGAAGAGTGGAAATGAGGGTTTTTTGCGTGTATTTATAGGCAAGAGTGGGATGGCAATGTAATCGAGGAAGTACACGTGTCTCAATCTAACGGTCGTTATTTTTCACCCATAAGTTATCATTGGGCGCTGTTTCCAATGTGGAGCGAGTGGCTCACGCGCACTAAATCACTGTTGCTTTATGTCTTGTCAGCCGAACAGGTTCTGTGGCAGGGACATGCATTTAATGGCATCGGGCTGCGTGAGGGGAATTTAATGTCCTGCGGTTTCTTTTTCTTTTTTCTTTTTGCTTAATAGTTTGCTATCATATGTCTTGCGTCACGTAACACCAAACTAGGGTTACATAATGATACCGCGACCCGCAAGCGCATGCTATACGTACGTGGGCAAGAACTATTATGTGCATGTGCATGGAATCTCTGCGGTATGCGGTAGTGCATTGAATACTTTGTTCCTGGTATGGCGGTTACTTGTTGACCAAATTTAGTAATCTTTTCCGTAATTATGTCCGATATATGGGGGAGTTGGTTATGGAAAGGATTATCACAATCACGGATGATTCTAGAATGTGGGTTTGCTTATATATACTAACCCTAATTATCATTCTCAAGGTCATAACGCGTACCATACCTTATGTAACAACTATCATCATCATCTTCTAAGGTTAACATGTTAGTTCTCTTACGACAGTTGCCTACAACCTTACTTAGGGCCTTCCGATCGACGATCGTCATCGAAGGTGGACTTAATCACTTAGCCACCCCACTGACATCATCATGTCAGCCAGGGTTATTCATGGTAGCCGGACCGGAGAGCTAAGTTCTAAGATCCTTAAACCTCCTTAAATGCATTGAGCATGCATATTTACCCTTTGGGAAATATACGCATGATCACTTCACTCTATAACCAAATAGATCCTGGAAAAGGTTGAATTAGTTCAACCTTGAACATGTCGTTCTTGATTACCATATCCTCGATAGTACAAATCAAAATAACATTTGCAAATTGATTGAAAGATCGATTGAAAAATCTTATTGCGAATCAAACGAATATCAACCAAAATCGTGGTTTACGATTCAAACAATCCCATCATTTAGTTTCGTCATTTTGTAAAAAGTCGAAATCGTTGATCTCGATCACCTAAATAAAATCTAAGTCTTGATCATGAAAGAATCTTAAATTAGGTCTTGCATTCCTTTCATTACGGTGTATTAATAGGAAATCATTTATATTTTACGAAATTGTTGTTTAAATCATAAACAAATTAGTGTTGTTCATCTTTGTATGTACAACTATTTGATTTTTTTTGTTGGTATTATTGAAATTTCTAGGGTTAATCTTTGATCCCTAACCAGTGATATGAACTTCCAGAATTGATAAACAACTCGAAGAAATTCAATCAAACTCAATCGAATTCTCAAGAACGGAAAAGAGAATTGGAACTGGATTTCGAGATTTTATTTATACGTACAATTTTTTACAATTAGAGTTACAGAATGAATCGTTGTTAAATAAATTGAATGAAAAACTGATTTACAACTAACCACAATTCTGTTTATATCAACTAGGGTTCTTAGTTACAAAATGCTGGTAACGGATTTTCCTGCCAAAACTCATTCTGTTATTCTGATGCCCTTTAGAACTCAACTGCTTGTCAAGTGACTGTCAGTAAGTCCATAACAATCCCCCTTTCTTAAGACATTCTTATCCTCAAGAATTGTCAAGATCAGCAAAAACTTTTGGGTATCTTAACATAAGATAATCCCATAATTCCCACGTTGAAACTTCTATAGATCTATTGACCCATTGCACCAACACATACACAGCTGCCACATTCCCCTTTTTACCCAATTTCATGCCCAACACCTTCAAGGGTACAACACTTAAAAGGAAATTTGGCTCCAATGGTGGTACAGTTCCCATCATAAGAGGTGATATCGGCTAAAAAGTCACGTTTTTCCCCCGGCATCGAGGACCAAAAACAATAAAGTTTCACGCTTTATCTCCAAAATACCCGCTTTGTCGGAAGAAATTGAAGATTAAATAATTACGAAGATGGTGCAAAAAGAATCAAGAGAATCGGAGCTAAAACAAAGATTCTAGAGCGAAAACGGTGAAAGACGAGAAACCAAGTTACGATCAAGGAAATCAAGTTACGATCCAGTGAAAACAAGCTAACCAGGGCAAGCTATACGGCTTGCCATATGGCCTGCCAATGTGAAAAATGACCTGCCATACGGTCTGGGCAAACGGCCATGCAAAACGGCTTGCCAGCCCAAACGGCCTGGTCAAATGGCCTGCCATATGGCCTGCCATAAGGCTTGCCAGCCGTATGCAGGCAAAAATCAAGTCTATTTAAAGTGCTTTTGTCATCCATTTTTACACACACTTCAATTCACTTCTCTCTTTCTGTTTCTAAAATATTAGTCGTACTTTCAGGTCTTCGACTCCGTGCGGGAAACCTAGTACCCGGAGAAGAACGCCGAAGATTGTACTAGGGGCGGTCTGGAGTTTGAAGTTGTCACTTTTGTATTCGGAACCCGTTTAATCTACTAGTACTTCTATCCTTTGTCTTTATATATTGTCTTTCATTATTATGCTTTGTGATATTGTTGCCATGATTAGCGGGTAGTTATCTTTAGTGTATGCTATGATATAGTCAGTTATAATGCCAAAATAATATTATGGTTTGTGTATGTTGTCGAGATGCTTTTCGATTATGCTTTAAACTCAATTGCTTTTTCACCTAATAGAACGTAGTTATCGGCTCTGTTATTGGGAAGTCGTGAACCCCAATTCAGAGTACACTATATGTGTCACCCCTTGGTTAGAGAAGTCTATCGGATACAACGTAAGTTTGACTGAGGCACACCAGTTGTAGTAAGTCTACCGAGCATTGGATTCCGACTGAGGACTCTTTCGTAGTGAAACATCTAACTAGACCCATAGTACGTTGTCGGTCCTAGACCACGCTAGTGTAGTCACCAAGCATATAAAATTCGTACGTGCACGCTGAAGCACAATGGTTGTTGTAAGCTGTACCTCTTCTAAGTAAGGCTATGGAACCCGGTCAGTGCTGATTAGTACCCTTCACCATAGTGCGGTCTCAAGCATTGCAACCCGCTTGAGGGATTCTTAGTTAATTAAGTAACTATTTTTTTAAACACATAAAGGATTGGACCGTTAAGATAACCGAACGTGTTCATGGAAGTCAAACCTGACTTGGCCATCGTGTTCTTTATGGTTGAACTCTTTTTAAGGGACTAACTAACTTTTTAAACCCAATCATTAATGAAAGCATCAAAACACATCACGTTACTAGAATACGGCATACCGTGTATTCTATTATACTTAAGAAAGTTTAGACCTTTGTGGAATGTTAATACGTCACCCAACCGAGTCTCTCAATTGGATGAGCCGTCTGAACATGTATGCCTGTTGTCAGACTGCACGGGCGTCGGGGGTAAGGGACATTGCTGTCTATTCAGAATCTTCAAGCCTAACGCATTACCTAGTGACATGTCTTATGACAGGGACGTTTAGGGCTAGTGTAATGAATACAAGGTCACTACCTATTCATGAGCTAGCATTCCATAATCTTGGCAAAGTAACCGATGAAACCATAGTATGCACTTGTTTTAACCTTATCTGAATTACGAATTTTATCGCATTTTACTTTATATTACATTATAAACTAGAAAACCCAAAATTGGGTAAAAAAAAAAACCACTACTCCTTCACTTTAGGATTATCTTAAGCTTTAAGTATAGGTTCGATTCTACTGATATCTTAAAAATATGACCCTAGGTCATACTTCCCTTACTCACCATAATAAGAAGTAGTACGATTTAGGCCTTGCTAAATATAAATTTAAAACTATTACCTCCTCTCCCGATAGCTGATTTTGACGCCTTGCGGCCTAACGACACCGCATTAATAAAACCGTCAGTTTCATTCATATTAGGAGGGAGTGACTTTTTGGCGCCGCTGCTGGGGACTTGGTATAAGATAATACTACTTTTATCAAACCTATTAGCAGGCATTTAGTGGTCTCTAAGAAAGACAATTATACACGGACTTGGTTGTTGGATTTTCCGAACAGTCTCCAATTATATGGGAACCAAAAGGATCCTGCCTCTTCGTAGTCAGCCTGGCCACCTAGTTTGTTGAATAGTTCGTACGAAGCTCTGTTATTGAAATAATAGGGAATCAGTAGCAAGAACCAAAAACATATTTAAACTTAGGATAATTACCTTAGATTACCTTAGATTAGTTTAGACTACCTTAGATTATATTAGATTACTTTTTGACTAAATTAGGAACTTAGCTTATCTACTTAAAATTTAAAACAAAAGGGCATACTCAATATCTGACCCAAACCCGATCTAGACCAGGGCCATTGTTATTCGTAGCTGATCCATACGTAATAATCTATAAAGCACGCAAAGAAGAACAAATCAGAAATCAAATGGCGTTACGCGTTACTCTAGTAGAAAACACTAAACCCTCGATTGAAGGTCAAGGAGGACCAATCAGATTCCTAGAGATTCAAGGACACTCGTTCAAATTAAAACATCATATTATATAGCTCATCCAAAATGGCTGTCAATTTCATGGATTACCGAATGATGATCCTAACTCTCACCTTGATAAATTCATATCTCTTTCGAACTCCTACAAATAGCCAGGATAGGACAAGATATAGTCCAGCTATACTTGTTCCCATATTCTCTCACTCATCATGCACAAACATGGTTTGAAGGATTGGAAAAAGATTCCATCACGTCATGGACGGAGTGGCTACTAAATTCCTAACCAAATATTTCCCTCCTTCTAAACAAACTGAGCTTACGAATGACATCATCAACTTTAAACAAAGTTATGATGAATCTCTTTACACCGCATGGGAGCGATTCAAAACCCTGCTGAATAAATGCCCTAATCACCATTTAGAACGTTCAGCCCAAATCTGTACCTTCTACAATGGTCTTACGATAAATCATAGGACGACGATCGATGCAGCAGTTCAAGGAAATCTGATGAACCAAACCGCAGATGAAGCATGTGAATTGCTCGAGAACATGACAATGCATCATCATGACTGGAACATTGGTGAAACAACTTCATCATCTGCTCTACTCTTCGCACTTAACAATCAAAAGGAGGCCATCAAATCCCTTACAGACAAGATGGAATATATTGCCAAACAACTTGGAGAATTGAAGACACAACCGCCGCAAGTTAACCAGGTTCAGGCCTGTGTTAATTATACCAACCCACAACCCACTGAAGAATATCAAGTTGAGTACGAGAATCCTGACGGTTCAGTGTGTTACGTTCAATACCTAGCTCGTCAATCAAATCCCGGATTCAATCAACAACCTAGGGTTAACCAATTTCAAAGAAATAACCAGCCTTTCTGCTATCGTTACCCACCTTATCCACCCTAACAATCTTAATTGACCTATGATCAACCACTTCCACTCACTGGACCACCAGTTGAGGAAAATTCCCCAACCACCCAAATTATGAAAGTAACCAACCCTACTCTCGGGACTGATGATCAGTTGACTCAGTTCATTCAAGGACAACAACAGCTAAATCAGGGAACTGCATCTAGACAAGACCAGATAGAGATACTAATTCGAAACCAATTGGCTCCGCTCAAAAGTCTAGAAATACAGCTCGAACAGTTATCACAGCACCTTGAAACCCGACCACAAGGAAGATTACCTAGTAATACTATCCAAAATCCCCACATAGAGGAAGCTAAACAAATGGATTCCATAATCCTAAGGGAAGAACCATGGAGAAGGTCAGCTAGGCTCCAGAACAAATCAACATATACTCAGAAGCTGCCCACTCAAACTCTAATTCGTGTACCTTATCCTGGATGGCTACATGAAGAACCATCCAAGCTTGATACCTACTGATCAAACCAAAAGACTTTTGATTTTACTTATGTGATATTCCAAGTCGTTACAGTGCATAAGTATATAAAATGAAACTTTATTGATGACTTATACATAGAAATTATTTGAGTACATAAGTGTGTTGCATTTCTGCCATCCGAGTGGGTGATCAGTCCTCCCGGTCGCAGACAAGTTATACGTGATATTTTTTCAAATGAAAGGCGTGCCAAGGGCATTGTATCGGAACTCCGTCTGGTGTCTCCAGGTGGTATGCACCATAATTAGTTATGCCGACAACCCTGTAAAGTCCCTCCCATCTAGGGCCCAGTTTTTCGACATCTTGCTGTCGGCTGGCCTCGTTGCTACGTTACACCAAGTTGTTTAACTGAAAGTCCAGTGGCTTGACTTTTTTGTCATAGTGGTTTGCAATTTTTTACTTCTTTTTGGCTTGCCGGATATGTGCTATCGTCTGTCGTTCTTCTAGAGCATCCAAGTTTTCTCGTAATGCTTCATCATTTTTTTGTTTATCGAATGTTGTTATTCGGTTGGTTGGGACAAGCACTTCAGCCGGGATAACCGCTTCGATGTCGTACACCAAGCTGAAAGGTGTTTCGTTCGTACTGTCTTTTGGTGTTGTTCGGTGTGCCCATAATACATGTTGGAGCTCGTCCACCCATCCTTGTCGATGTTTACCTAGTCTTGCTTTTATCCTGGCAACAATGTCTCTGTTAGTGACCTCGACTTTTCCTTTGGCCTGTGGGTAGGCCACATAAGAAAATGACTGTTGAATGTCCATGTCTGCACACCAGTCCTTAAATGGATTGTGTGCAAACTGTGTGCCGTTGTCGCTGACAATGTCCTGTGGTAAACCGAAATGACAGACAATATCCTCCCATACAAAGGTTAAGATTTTTCTTCCCGTGATCGTGCTTAACGGTTTTACCTCGACCCATTTTGTAAAGTAGTCAATTGCAACTACTAGGAATTTGACGTTTTGACACCTCTTAGGAATAGGCCGACAATGTCGATCCCCCATTTGCAGAACGGCCAAGCGGTGTGTATATGAATCATGTTACGACAAGGGGATCTGTTGACGGGAGCATGTATTTGACATGCCTCACAGTTTATGATCAGGTCATATGTGTCCCGGTACATGTGTGGCCAGAAATAACCCATTCTTTTGATCGTGCTAACTATCGTTCGGTAGTCAAAATGTGTGGAGAAGGCTCCTTCGTGCATTTCTTGTATGATCTCTTTGGCCTACGCTGGGCCAACGCATCTTAAGTAAGGCTCTGTGAAAGATTTCCTATACAGGATGCCATTTTTAAAGTTCTACATTGGTGCCTGCATTCGTATCCTGCGGTCTTGTAGATTATCCTCCGGGAGGGTACCATCAGCAAGGTATTTTATGAAATGTGTCATCCAACACTCTTCCTCCGTTGTGATTGTTGCCATGAGGGTATCCGCTTCGATTGACTTTCTTTCCAGTACTTCAACCATAACCTTTTTGGTGAAGTGTTCGTAGAGCAGAGAGGCAAGCTTTCTCAAAGCATCTGCTTTCTTATTACGGTTACGGGGTATTTCCTTTATTTCAAATACTGCGAAGGTGTTGGTTAGTGCTTTCGTAAGCTCTAGGTATTTTTGCATCGATGTATCTCTTACTTCAAAGCTGCCATTTAACTGGCTTGCTACAAGTTGTGAGTCGACATAAGCTGTAAGTTGTCGTACATCAATACTTTTTGCCAAGCATAATCCGGCTATTAGTGCTTCGTACTCGGCCTCGTTGTCTGAGGCGGCGAACTTCAACCGGATAGCGTAGGTTATTTCTTCTCCGTTTGGGGAAACGAGGAGTAGGCCTATGCCGGCCCCCTCCTCACTTGACGCTCCATCCATATATAGTTCCCGGAATTCGTTCGTTTCCCTTCTTGTAACAGTGGTTTCTCCTTGTTTGATCATGTCGGACGGGAGCTCTACCAAGAAGTCAGCTATGACTTGGCCCATTACTGAATGCATGTTTGAGTGACTATCTGTGACTTTTGAAGTTACCGAATCTGAATTTTGACTTGTCACCGAGTCTGGTATTTGGTACTTTGAAATAATCTGTTTTTTGGCTTGAAACACTTAACATGTTTATTCTATGTCTTTGAATTAAAAACTCAAGCTTATTTGGTTACCGAATCAAAAGTTTTCATGAATACCGAATCTGCTTGGACTGTGTTGAATAATTGACTAAGTGTTGTTCTGATTCCTTATGGTATATATTTGATTGTACATGATAGGGTGTATTATGATGAATATCGTATGAATATCATGTTTGTCAAATGTTGGTACATGTTTGGAATAAATGATTTTTATAACTTAGAAAAACTATAAAAATTATAAAATCTAAAAAATACAAAGGTTTTCAAAGGAAATAAGAATAGAGATATGTGCTTTATGATAACATATTGTAGTCTTCTATTTCTTATTTATACAGCTAAATGGCAAACAATCACTTCATCAATTCTAAACCAACATCCCTTGTAATTACTGGACTGCAATTCTAAAGAGGCATACTTTATGGCTTGCTCTAAGCTCAACAGTTAGTGTGCCAGTCACAGACTTAGAGCTTCTAAATAGAACAATAAGGTTTGTGGAGGCTACATAACCTACAGTTGCCAATGTACAGGGAGAACCAGCTAAATTTGAATTCGAGCTGAGAGGGGTACAAGGTTTCAGGAGTATCACTAAAGCTGACTTCAGGAGGATCTTTCAGGAGTATCACTAAAGCTGCTTTTCCTGCTACTCAGTAAATGATGAGCTCAATCTTTCAGCTTGGTTATAGTGGAGCTACCAATGTTCCACCAGCTAAGTTTCAAAAGAAGTACTTGCACTCTCGGTGGTTTGTGATCTTCTCGATCATCAACAGATGCTTGCTGATGAAAATGAATGGATCTAAAAGCTTAACTGTGCCAATGCTCAAGTTTTTCTACTCGTTCACAAGAGTGGAAACTCCGAATTATGCAGAACTCTTGTGGGATTTGATTCAAGCACAAGTGGATAAACCAAGGGTCTCCTACATCCCTTGTGAAAGGTTTTTCTATATCTTTATCCATGATGCTATTAATGCTTGCAGAGATGCAAATACTTTTGTACCAGGTACACATGGATTACAGATGAAGTGATTTGGAGAGTTAAAGATGAATACCCCGGTGATTTCTGACAATCAATTCACTGCGCCAATCCCAAATTGGTTAGTGAGGCTAGCTGAACCCCAAGATGCTAGAATGCATTCTTACTTTGAGGCAGTAGGAATACCTCTTCCGAACCCTGTACAACAAGAACAAGTTGAACCAGTCACAGTTCCAGCCCCAGAGGTTATAGAGGAACCTGTAGTACAACCACCCAGGCCAGCGAATCCTCCACTTAGGATAAACCTCAAACGCCCTAGGGTAGCACAACAAGCTCAACCCGTGAGGATCAGGGAACTTAGCCCTCTTAGGATCGAACCTACCCTATCAACTACACCTGAGGACAGCAGTGACAACAATTCATCAGCAACTGAATCATCTCCAGAACATTCTCCAAAGAGAACACGATATATGCCCGATTAGATGATTCAGACTCCGCCAACCCTACGAGTAACTAAATCTAGGACTACGACTCCTATCGTACGCCAAATAGTTACTCCAACCATTGGTGATACGGACCAAGACCTAGATCTTATTAGGTCACCTTCACCCATCTCCGTATCACATCCAACAATAATAGTAAGTGTTGGTCCCTTGATAAACAATAGGAGTATTGTAGGGGGGGTGAATACAATTTCTTATATTTAACTAACCAATTAAACACAGTTTAGTATTCAAGCATGTAATGTAAATAGAGTCAAAGGTAATTTTTCAACTGTTATTCTTTATTGATTAAATCACAAAGAATTTCAACTATCCTTGGCGGAATGATAGTTGGTTGATACAGATTTACCTAAGTATAGCTAAGAGGATAAACTTAAAGCTATTACACGTTTTGGACTCTAAATAAATAAACCCACACCACTAATTGTTACAATAGTAGATACAACAATTTATAGTAGTCCTATTAACCGTGTAATGGTTCTATTATCCACAGGTACATAGGATGTCTGTACTTGTGGGGACAACTGCATCAGAGAGCGTGCTCTCCTCTTTCCTCTTTGGTAGCTATTTGCAGGAACACCCCAATTTGGTTTGGCACCACTATTCGTTTAAATAAATAGAATGTTGTGTTCCATAGGCATTGATAAAGTATAGCACATGTCTGCACATGCGTTAAACTTCTGCATTCCCACGTGGTCTTGTAAGGTCACTTTTCAGCCGCCGATGCATGTCCTTTCCTGTTCAACTTTGTCTTTAACTATTGTTGAATAGTACAATTGATGTAGACCACTCGGGAAACCACTATGCTTGTAATGGAGCATGGATGTCTTGTGTTGTATGCTGCTTACCAGGTTTACTGGTTCTTCTTATGTTGAGTCGCTTGATATTCTTGAATTTTTGAGTACTCATCCTGTGCTGATTCAAAGAATACACTCTACCTTGTGCTGGTAGACTATGCAGCATACTGAACACTTGACACAGCAATATTTGCTGTTTATACATAAACAAAATTGTTCTAGCTGCACATAACATTTTAGTGTAAATAAACTATAGTGTTGTCATAATTAAATCCTTAATTATTTTGGGGACTCAACAATCTCCCCCTATTTGATGATGACAAAACTTATGACATTTAGAGAAAACACTAAAGCCAGCACAGAGGGACCTAATGAAAAATAGGCAGAAAATTTGTCCCTTTTAAGTTTGTTTTTGGGATCTTTTGCTGAGTTATATATATCTTATAACTTGATATGATTTTGAAGATTAACTCATTTCATCTTCATTACAACAGAGTATATACAGTAATTACAAAACATCATAATGAAAAATGAAGTAACAAAAGATACAATTTAAGCACTAGAATGCTATCTGTCTTTATCTTTAGCCTTTTCTAGTTCATCACCAGATAGCTCTTCTTCTTTTACTTTCCAGGCAGCTCAGGCTTCAGGACACAAGTAAGGCAGCTCAGCAGGGTCATAAACTGGAATATGAGGAGGTAGAATGATGGGATCTCTTCCGTGTGGGCCTTCACCAGTAGATTTCTTTCCTTTAGGCTTTTGAGAAAGTACTTCTTCTACATTTACTACTGGTGCATTCTCAAATTTTGTTACTTTGTTGAAGAGCTCTTAGAGTTCTGGCTTCAATGTCTTTTTAATACCACTTTCAGCTTTACCAATGAAGTACTCCAATATCTCCATCCATTCACTGAATCCGAAGGTTCTCAAATTAGTGTAGTCTACCCTCTCTTGAATGTTATCTTCCCTGCTGATACTGAAAGCTCTTTTTGTGCCTCTGTGCACTTTGGTGATCTTGCTGGGATTTGATCACCTGGTCAGTAAATCACCATACTTACTCCTATAATAGTGATCGGATAGCTCAATTGTTCGTTCAGATTCTATAGGAGCAGTAGCAGGTGCTTTCTCAGCAGCTTCCAGTTCATCAAGAGCTTTATCTTGTTCCTTAAAAATAGCTTTGGCTAGCTTAAGGAACTTAGCCTCTTGCTTTCTATCAGCAGCCAATTTAGCTTCTACTTCCTGAAGCCTTACTCTTTCAGCATATTCAGCATCAGCATCCTCCCTTCTTTGCCTTTCAACTTCTACGCCCAAAAGATAATCATCGGCAGTAATATTCAGGGACTTTGATGTTTCAATCATTTTCTTTCCCTCTTCAGTTCTAAGGGCATCATGATATTGCCTTAGATCTATACCCAGTAGCCGAGCCTCATGAAATTGAGCTTTCTCTTCATCAGTATGTAGCCTTTAACCACTGTTATTTAGATACACGCTAATTTCGATGCCATAAGTTAAGGCAGTGATGTAGAATGGCTGATCAGGAGGATGATGCAGCAATCTAACTTGGCGTATCCTTTCAGAAATAGCTGCTTATCTTTGCTCAAGTAATTCATGTACAGTGATCTCCAGCCTTTAAGCCTCTCTTTCATCTGGAATCATTTTTAATAGATTTGGCTCACCACGGGCAACTGAATCATCTTCCCAAGTTGTGTGTTTATCATGTGGCTTTGGGGAAGACGGAGAATACATGATTGATTCTGATATGCCTGAAGAACTCATTGAAAACTAATTAATACGTTCATCCTGTGTTCTGTTAAAATAAGCAAGAGTCCGGGGAGAGATAGGTGATTGAAAAAATAAGTGATCTCCTCTACCCCAGACTGTGAAGTGAGTAGGATCAACAGTATCATCATCTTGTTTAACACCCAACTCAGCCGCCTTGGCTGGGTCTTCAACACATGTTTCACCCAGCAGCACACTACTGGCTGGGTCTTCTATCACAGCCCTCCTTGCTGTGTTTTCAGTACCAGCTAAATGATTAGTATCAGCTGGAGGCAGATAGGGAACAATAGCAAGATGCTCCCCCTTAACATCATCAACATCAAGGTCTGTTATTTCTGCTGGCTTTTGTTGTGTAGCTGGCTGAGCAGAAGATGCTGGTCGAGAAGATGAGCTAGTTTCCAATATTGCATCTAGCCATTTCATGAACACGTCAGCTCTTACTCCTCCTGACCCAGTAGATTGCAGATAATCTTTCATTTCTTCAGGGATCATTCTTTTGATCCTGTCTGCTCGCTCAGCATACAGCTTTGCCATTTTCTTGTCATACTTAACCATGAACTTAGCATTTCATTTACGAGCATCTCTTTTGTACTTTTTATTGCTGATTAGTTCATCATTAATATCCAACTTGTCTTGGTCCAGACTTCTTTTATGTTCAATTCTGTGATGCTTACGAGCAACATAAGCCTCCCATTTGGCATTAAAGGCATCATTTAAATCTTGC
Organism: Rutidosis leptorrhynchoides; assembly: GCF_046630445.1. NCBI lineage: Eukaryota > Viridiplantae > Streptophyta > Magnoliopsida > Asterales > Asteraceae > Rutidosis > Rutidosis leptorrhynchoides. Next base: position 232,778,342 of record NC_092340.1, read on the forward strand.
TATCTCTTATGATGTCTCTCCAGTTTTCTTTTCATTTTCCTTTCAATCGTTTGAGAGACAACAATAGATTCAGCAACAGCCAGCTCAGAAACATCACTGGGCTTACTGCCAGAACCAATATCATCCACTGATGTGGTAGACACACTGGGTTGAGATTCACCAGCTGCCTGTACACCAACTTCAGTATGAGCGTTGATGGGCTTAGTCCCAACACCTTGATCAGTACCAGTACCATCATCATCACCATCAATCCTTTGCTGTTTAGGAGCCTTTTCATGCTCATGCTCCCCCTCAGATTGTTTTCTCTTTTTGGACTTATTTTTAGACTTCTTCTCCCCCTTTTTGTCATCAGCAGGGGAAGAAGGGTGATCAGGGGAAACATGTGCATCAAGGTCACTATCTGACTCATGCACTGAAAATGTAAAGTTGTTCCAGTCAATATCAGCAGGAGAAAGATGGGCACCAGGATCTTAACCATATTGTCGGAGACACAGATTTGAAGTTCTAACTTCATTTCTTGCAACACCCATGGCCATTTGATTAACAGTGGCCCTAACATCTGCTTGTAAGACAGCCATTTGTTGCATAGTCTCCACCAATTGAAGATAAGCAGAGACAGGGACCATATTAGCCATTTGCCGTTCCTGCGAATCCAACCTCTCTGTCAATACCCGATTCTCTTCATTAAGATAAAGATTCCTTCAATTAGCATCATCAAGATCAGTTTGAAGCCGGGCAAGATGATCAGTATATTCATTATGAGAGATGATTCTCCTCTTGAGATCCTCCTCTTCTTCAAATTGTTTGACAATAGCATCCACCGCTAGATCAGCAAAAGCACATACTTGTTTGAGCTGGTTTTCAATGGTAGAAGTGATAACCTCCCCAGCTCTGTGTATGACTTCAGTCATTCTATCAGCAATAGCAGATCGAATGGTGCTTTGTAGATCTGGTGTAACTTCGGCTAATGTCTTATAGACAGCCAGAGTGGAGATGGCAGCCACCTCATCAGCATTAAAGCTGCTGGTTGAGGGGCGATCAGTAGCAGCCAACATAGAAGTACCTCCGTGGGGTGGTGGAGGTGGAAGGTCAGAATCTGACTCGTCACCATGATCACCATCATTTTTACCTTCACCCGAAGGTTTAGAACCACTGGTATTCTTGTCAGCATCATTATCAACATCATCAGTTAGATCCACTGGTTTGTTTTTGGAACCAGTCACATTATCATGAGTGACTGGTCCGCCCTTACCAGTACCTTTATCAGCATCACCATCAGATGAAGAAGATGATGAGGAAGAAGCTGATGAATTAGAAGGTACTGCGAATCAGGGATATTTTGTATAATACATTTACCGATAGCTGGATCTATGATGAACTTGAGAGGCCTCCATATACCAGGCCATGGAGAAGCAGCTGGAGTCATACCAAAGTAGTGATAGTATGGCTGCTCATTAACTTGTTGTAACGTGGCCAACCTCTCATATATCTCTTCTCTTGCTGGTCGATCCAGCTGAGATAGTAGCTCAGACAGCTCCTCTTCTGGTAATTTGCTGGCTGAGACTATAGCACTTTGGGGATCAATATTCAGCTGATCCACCAGCAAGGCAACTCTGAGAGTGATGGATGCTCCCCTATAGACGAAGTTAGGTACAACTTCATCAAGATCTGGTACCTGGCACACATATAGTTTCTTCTAAGCAGAAGCAGTAGCCTGAGAAGAATTAGTGGTGGCAGTAGCAGAGGTACCAGTATCCATAGTGGGTTCCATAGAACTAGTAACATGTGCAGAATAGGCAGCATTTGCTGCGATAAGCTCATCAGTAAGCACCACGTCATCTTGGTCACTACCTGTGATAATCTCCTCAATAGAAGCAGTTGGAGAAGTAACAGTGGTAGTGCCAGAAATATCAACATCAAGAACCTCCTTAACAATATTACCAATGACCTTTGCAAGTGCAGAAAGAGGTTCCATTATCATCTCCTCAACCACTATAGAATCAGTGGTTGAAGCAATAATACCAGAGACAGTAGAAGGAGTAGCAGAAATATCAGCAGTATCTAACTCCTCATTATTAGTAAGAACAGTGGAACCAGCAACCTCATTGTCTCCAGTAGAGCTAGCAGCAGTAGAAGCAACAGTACTAGTAACAGTACCACCATTAGACAAATTAGTAGCACCAAAATCAGTAGCAGAAACGGAGAGTTCATCAGTAGAAACAATAATATCCTTTTCTTGCTCCCCCTCTGCCTGTTCATCTACCCTGCTAAGAACTGAAACAAAAGAACATTTTATGTTAACAACTGTAGAACCAAATAATTTTGACTCAACAATTGCATCTGTTGATAGTCTCTGGGGACATACTGGTGATTAGTCAGCCCTTCGATTGAGACAGAGTTAGGTTTCTGTAAGTACAGCTGTGAATCTGCTGACTCATTGGCAACACATGTTAACCCAGATAGTGTAAGAGTTCTGGCTGGTAATGATGTAGGAGTGAGACTCTTAGCATGATCCAAGTAACATTTAGGCTGTGCAGTGGCCTGAGCTGATTCAACACGATGAGGAACCAGCTCAAGACTGCTTTGGGGGTTAGTTCTGTTCTCTGCTGGTTGTATTGTCAGTAGAGTATATTGCATGATGTTCATTTTAGAAAAATGTGGAAGTGCCTGGTTAGAAGAGTATGGGTTGCTACTCTTCTTAACACTAGTTTTAAAACTAGTCAGCTTGGGAGTAAAGGTTGTGCCTTTAACACCATTTTCATTTTTCAAGTCAGCAGTGAAAAGATTTTTAATTAGGTTAGAGATTTCTGTTGTTTGGTCTAGAGACGCACCAGGTTCCATAGTGTAACATCCGTGTTACATCCGTCCCACATCGGTTGGAGAGGGGAACGAAGCATGCCTTATAAGGGTGTGGAGACCTTTCCTAGCATGACGCGTTTTGGGACCACAAGCGCAGCAGATCCCATGAGAACTCTGCAGTTAAGCGTGCTTAGGCGAGAGCACTACCAGGATGGGTGACCTCCTGGGAAAGTGCTCATCGTGTTTGGTCGCCAAGAAAAATCCGTGAGCAACCTACGGGGGAGACAAGGGTACGTCCATATCTCTGCAAAGCGGACAATATCATGCTACGGGGAACGTTTTACCTGGGGTGTTACAGAATGGTATCAGAGCCAGGCCCCGGACCAAACGTGCACAGCGAGGACGCTGTGTCCCATTAGGGGGGAGGATTGTAACATCCGTGTTACATCCGTCCCACATCGGTTGGAGAGGAGAACGAAGCATGCCTTATAAGGGTGTGGAGACCTTTCCTAGCATGACGCGTTTTGGGACCACAAGCGCAGCAGATCCCATGAGAACTCTGCAGTTAAGCGTGCTTAGGCGAGAGCACTACCAGGATGGGTGACCTCCTGGGAAAGTGCTCATCGTGTTTGGTCGCCAAGAAAAATCCGTGAGCAACCTACGGGGGAGACAAGGGTACGTCCCTATCTCTGCAAAGCGGACAATATCATGCTACGGGGAACGTTTTACCTGGGGTGTTACACATAGCAGCTTTCTTTGTAGAAGCAGCAGTTGATCCTGGAGCAATCCCTCATGTGGTTTGCTTAGAGCCAGCTTTAGCTCGTTTGGATTTGCCTGTTACCAAGAAATAGTTAAGGAACGGATTCCAATACTAGAAGTGGGTAGTCAGTATATAAGACTAGGGCCGTTCTTTATGATCAGAGAGCACTAGATTCTAATACAACTACTGCTTTACCAGTATGTGAGACGGTGGCTGTACTAGTTGAGGTAGCTGGTTTCTTCCTTTTCATAGCTGGTTTTCGCTGAGGTCCCTTCCCCTCAGCTGGTACAACACCAGAGGCAGTCGTTGGGTTTACTCCACCTCGAGCATCAAGATACTCGAGCACGCCTGATGTTAAACCAGTATATTGAGCAGCAGGAGCATCTTTTGGCATTCCCCCTTGTTTTGGAGGCAGGTCGAATGATTGATCAGCAATTTGCTGGTAAGCTTCACCCAGCTCATTTTCAAAAACAAGGCTCAAGAACCTTAGAAAGGGGATTAGATGTGTTCGTTTGGGTGCAAGCACCATTTCTCTTAAACTGAGGTAGATCTCAGCTGCGTAGTCAATGTTCCTGTTGAACAGCAAACCATGACCAATTTTGAGCTCAAAATCTGAGCACTGATCAAAGCTACCGGACTTTTAGCTGATGCACTGGGTCAGCAGTCCAAAGAAGTAATACCATAGCGGTGGCATGTTCTTCCTTAGTGGGTTATGAGCAATTGGACCAGCATATACAATTGTTTCAAGCACTTCCCTCCTCAAATTGTCGCTCGTCGGTGAATTAACAAATGAACCACCGGGTAATTGAAGGGCAAGTCAGAGGGTATCAATAGTGATCGAGCAGTTTAGGGTTTCAGTCACCATGCCACGAATACAAGGAGCATTCTGTTAACTGGTGGCCATAGTGGCATTATACTAAAATCTCGCTAAACAGCCCTGATAGAGGCGAGAAGGAACTCCAGTGATAGATCTCGCCAAGGGGCATCGCCTGATATAGTCGATCAAAGCCTCATGGCCAATGTTGGCTTTAGACTTGGGAATAGAGAGAGCGTGTGCTGCATTACCTCTGGAAAGGTGAATCAGTGCATTGTCTGGAGCATTATTGGCCCTGATCAGGTTGGGGTGAAGATTAAACAGTGGACCCTGTACAGCTTGTTCCTCAATGACCGGAGGAGGGTGTGGTTGCTGTTGTTGTTGTTCCACCTGTTGTTATTGCTGTTATTGTTCCTCTGGCTGATTCTCATTGGTGTTGTTGTTCTGCCATTGATGAAATGTTGAAGATGAATGTATGAAGTATTTGAAGATTTGGGATTTTTTTTTAGAGAGAAGAGTGTGTATTTAAAAGGTAAATCAAAGAGTTAATAACCAAAGGTTATTATGTGGAATTGATCGCCTTATTTAATCTTTCGGATTGGTGGAAAAAGTGCATGAGAGAGAAAGTGGCAACTGTCATCTGCAGGCACGTGGGCAGATGTGACAGACTGGCACATTTTCGAGGGGACACAGACTGTTGACATGACGTTTAGTCGGCTTGAACACTCATACCTCCCATTAAGCATTAAATACAGCAGTTTTCAATTCAATTTGAAGTTAAAAACCATAAGATAAATTTTGTATTAAATATAAAAATTCTTTATGACATTTAATATGTAATGTATTTAATTATAAATCATTGGGAGTAAATGAGTTTCAGATTTAAGGTATCATTTAAGTATTGTGAGCTATTTATTATATCGTTTTGAACATTGAATAACCATGATATAAAAGACCTTGTTGTGCTGACTGTTTGACATGTAGGCAGTAAGTGAAAGAAATTTTGACTTACTGGTTTGCCCTACATGTTGTAGAGCCAGCACACCAACAAAATTGCCTTTTATTTTAAAGTTCAAGCATACCCAGCTCAGAGATGAGATAGTTAAAACGTTTCTCATCTAAGGGCTTTGTGAAAAGATCTGCTAACTGCTGGTCTATTGAAATAAAATGTAGCTCCACATCTCCTTTTTGAACATGATCCCTTATGAAATGATATCGAACGTCAATATGCTTTGTTCTAGAATGCATCACAGGATAGTTGGTAATAGCAATAGCACTTGTGTTTTCACAGTAGATTGGAGTTTTTGTAACATGAACACCATAGTCCTTCAGCTGGCTTTGCATCCATAGTACTTGTGCAGTACAACTACCTGCAGAAACATATTCTACCTCAGCAGTAGATGTGGACACGGTATTTTGCTTTTTGCTCGTCCAGTTGACTAGCCTACCACCCAGTAACTGGCAACCACCAGTAGTACTTTTCCTGTCTATTTTACACCCTGCAAAGTCAGCATCTGAATACCCAATTAGCTCAAAATCCCGGTCTTTGGGATACCAAAGACCACGTTTGACAGTACCTTTCAGATACCTAAATATCCTTTTTACTGCTAGCAAGTGTGACTCTTTAGGATCAGCTTGATATCTGGCACAGAGACATGTGGCAAACATAATATCTGGTCTGCTGGCTGTAAGATAAAGTAGGGATCCAATCATACCTCTATATTCAGTGATATTGACTAGTTCACCATTGGGATCAGCATCTATTTTAATAGATGCTGCCATTGGGGTCCCTATATCTTTTAAACAGGTCAGACTAAATTTCTTTAACATATCTTTGATATATTTATCCTAACTTATAAAAATTCCATCATCAAGTTGTTTAATTTGCAATCCTAAAAGGTATTGCAAATCTCTTTGTAAGCTCATTTCCTATGTCTTTGACATAAGTTTTGAAAAATCTTGACAATGTTTCTCATTTTTAGATCCATAAATAATATCATCCACATATATCTGTACCAGCAAGAGATCACCATCTATCTCTTTTGAGAACAGAGTGGTATCAATTGTTCTAACTTTAAAACCTATAGCAGTGACATATACATGAAGTGTCTCATACCATGCTCTTGGTGCCTGTTTGAGGCCATAAAGAGCTTTTTCTAGCTTGTAGACATGGTCTGGATATTTACTGCTTACAAAACCAGGAGGCTGTTTGACAATAACTTCTTCTTGCAGCTTCCCGTTTAGAAATGCAGATTTAACATCCATTTGGAATACCCTAAATTTCATCTTAACAGCATATGCCAAGAACAATCTGATAGCTTCCATCCTAGCCACTAGAGCATATGTCTCTCCATAATCCAATCCTTCTTCCTGTTTGAAATCTTGAGCTACCAATCTAGCTTTGTTTCTAATTACAATCCCATCTTCATCCATCTTGTTCTTGAAAACCCACTTGGTACCAATGATCTTCTTAGTTTCATCATCAGGTTTAGGTACTAATGTCCAAACCTTATTCCTATCAAACTGGGAGATCTCTTCTTGCATAGCTCCTGGCCAGCTTGGATCTTTGATTGCTTCATCAGAACATGTAGGTTCAATGGTAGACACAAAGTTTACATGCATACAAAAATTTCTGGTTGCATGTCTTGTTGTTTTAACACCACTTGTCAGATTACCAATAACTTGTTCAATTGGATGCTCCTTTGTCCATCTAGTGTTATGAACAGGTGAGCTTGTTGTGGAACACACAGCATCTTGATCATCAGTTGGCTCAGAGGAATGAGCCGCAGTTAGAGACAGCTGTTCATTATGAGTGTAATCAGTACCTGCTTGAGATCCTTTAGAACCAGTAGACCTATGCTCCAATTGTAAAACTTCAGTAGAGCCAGTAGGTCCACATGGTTTAGACACAGATGGAACAGAGTGTTCCATCTCATCATCAGAGAACCCAGCAACATGGATTGGTGAGGGATTTGCTGCTGGTTCTTTTTCATCATCAAGAGCTTGCTGAGTTGACTCTTCAAACAGTAACTCCTCATCTTCTTGACCAGAAGATAAAGTATGGGCAGTTTCATCAAATGTAACATTAATGGATTCTTCAAAACAGCCCCTTCTTTTATTGAAAACCCTGTATGCCTTTGACATGTTGGAATATCCTAAAAATATACCTTCATCAGCCTTAGCATCAAACTTGCCTAGCTGAACCCTATTGTTTAGAATGAAACAGGGAGTGCCAAATACATGAAGAAATGCAATTGAGGGTCTTCTGCCTTTGAGAACTTCATAAGAAGTTTTCTGATGTCTTTTCACTATTAAAGATCTATTCTGGGTAAAACAAGCAGTGTTCACAGCTTCTGCCCAATATGAATTTTTCAGCCCAGACTCAGCCAACATAGATCTTGCTGCTTCAATGAGAGTTCTGTTTCTTCTTTCTGCAACACCATTCTATTGAGGTGTTCTCACAGCAGAAAAGTTTTGTGAAATACCTTTGTTAGCACAAAATTCTTCCAATATTGCATTTCTGAATTCTGTACCATGATCACTTCTAAGCTGCTTCACTAATTGCCCATTCAGTAATTCCATTCTTTTGATAAAATTGATAATTTCATCAGCAGCTTCACTCTTTTGCTTCAAAAAGAACACCCAAGTGTATCTGGAATATTCATCAACAATCACCAGTGTAAACTTCTTCCCACTACAGCTGGCTATATTAACAGGACCAAAAAGATCCATATGAAGAAGGTGAACTGGTTTCTCAACAGATGAAATCTGCTTTGATTTGAATGAGGCATGGTGATGCTTCCCTTTTTCACATCCAGGACATAATCTGTCCTTCACATAAGACATTGTGGGTAGCCCAGACACCAAACTTTTACTAGATAACTTATGAATATCTTTGAAGTTGAGATGTGAGAGTCTCTTGTGCTATAACCACTTGAGGTTGTCTGCTGCCTTTGAATAAAAATAGGTATCAGTTGTTGTGACTGCTATGTTCATGTCAATTTGATACATGTTCTCATGTCTTTTTGCTGTCTGCAGTGGCTTCCCTGTCTTATCAAAAATAGTGTCAATCTTTTTTCTGGACTAGACTAACTTACTTTTTCTTGTTAGTTCGCTTATGCTGAGTAGATTATGTTTAAGCCCAACGACATATGCTACATTTGAAAAAGTAACATTCTCATTTGTTAAAGTACCAAAACCCTTTGTGTAACCCAACGAATTATCTCCATATGATACAACTGGACCATCCTTTTCCTGATAGTCCATCAGCAGGGACTTACATCCGGTCATATGTCTCGAACAACCACTATCGAGATACCAGATTTGCTTGTTTTGAATGCCATGCACAGTAACTAAGAGATTAGTTCTTTTTGGGAACCCATCCAAGGATGGGTTCTGGAAGGGTAATCTTTGATGATCTCTTCCTGTCTGCTGGTTTGCTTGAAGAGGCACCAGTAGATGGGGTTAGGGTTAGAGTACATCGGTTGGCTAAATGAAACTTGCTGCCACATTTGTAGCATTTTCTCACATTTGATATTGGTGACTGGTCATACACTGAGTAAATGGGTGCAGTAAGATCGGGTCTACTTTCAGATATGGCAGCTATGAGCTGGTCAAGCTTGACAGTCATTATCTCAATGATAGATGACCCATCACTTGATTCCACAATTTGGTTCACTTTAGCTTTTCCCTTAAGGGCAGCTTTCCTTTTAGAACCAGTACCATAATCATGGTATACTGCTTTGCCTTTGTTCGACGAATCAGTGTGGGAAGTTACTGACCCGTCAGCTGATACTGGTCGATTCTTGTGAATCTTGATTGCTGCTTTTGACTTGCCAGTATTGTGTTTTGCTGGCTTGTCATTAGCTACTGGTTTACCAGTACAATTTTCATCAAATGGCTCAGCATTGGTGGAATTTGAACACGAAGGGGAATCAATTGATTTTAACTTTCTTTGATTGTTTTCAGTGATTTCCCTTTTAATGCGTCTTTCCTTTGGAGTCATATAGAAAATGCTAGAAGGATCAGTAGCTTCATCAATTGAAGTACTGGTTTCCTTGGCTTTTACTTCATCCTCCAAAATTTCTTTCATGGACGATGGTGGGGTCAAAGTAGGTCTGACAAACTTATTTGTTAAGACCTTTTTACACTTAACTATCTTGGCAATGGTATTTAGCAAGACAGCTTCAGGATCTGTTTCAAGAATGGGGTCCATGTAAGTAACTTCTGCAAGAGCAGCGGCAGCAGCATAGTCACTAGCAAAAAAAGCTTCAACTTGGGCAGGCACCTGCTCATTTACACACTTAGCTGTGCGTTGAGCAGATGTACACCATGAAGCAACAACCTTCTTGAGGTCGTTTAGCTAGTTCTTAACATCTGATGCCTCAACGTGAAGAGACTTTAAAGCAAAATTTTGTTTTTCAAGTTTTGAAATTTCATCCTTCAAGATCTTAATTTCATCAGTTTTGCTTTTAAGTTTATCATTTAAAGATTTGTTATCATTTTTCAAAACTTCTTCACGTTTACTGCCTCTACATAAATCAACTCTTAGGTAGTCTAACATTTCAGATTTTTCATCATCAATATAAGTTCAAAAATTATCAACCTTATACAGCATTTCAGATTTCCATTGAGGTGAATCCTTTTTCCAATCAGCTTCCCTCACATCAGCCAAAAACATACTACCATTATCATCCTCATCAGACTCCTCGACCTCCTTGACCATCAAACACAGCTTTTTACCAGAAGCATAACTAGCATCATCATCATCAGTATCACTGTCAGAAGATGAAGAAGAGCTGGTTTCATCCCAATCATGATGCTCAGCAACTAGAACCTTTTCTGGCTTCTTTCCCTTCTTATCAGCCTTTGCACTTTCCTTCATCTGAGCCTTCATAGCTTTGTACTTGTTCTTGTACTTATCAACTTTTGAGAAGGAGTTAGCATGTGATGTTGAAGGTTTCCTGGACATGCATTCAGCAGCAAAATGTCCAACCTTCCCACAATTGCAACACTCAGATTTAGGACCCTTGACTGATTTGCTGATGTACCTAGCACTTGGTTTCTTACTCCCTTTATAAGGCTTGCTAGTTCTATTACGATTGAACCTTTTGAACTGCCTAGCCAGCAAAGCCATACCTTCAGCAAACCCTTCCACATCATCTTCATCATCACTGCTTTCTTCTGACCCAGTACCACTATCCACCTCATCTTCAGATGACTCATCTTCTACCATCAACTTTTGAACTAGTAAAGCTTTTTGATCTTTCTTTTTAGCAGCAGCAATAAGAACAGTATCATCAGTTTTTGAGGATTTTGAGGTGGTGGGGGCAGACTTAAATTTTTCTTTTAAATTCAGTTCAAGTTTAGCTTCTGCCTTCTCATGGTTCCAAAGTGTACCATAAAGAGAGGACATGTTAAAGTTCTTTAAGGTCTGGGTGGTTCTTAAGGGGTCAGTGACAGGTTTCCATTTAGTAGACAGTGAGTCAATGAATTTATTTACTTGTTCAAAATCAGTATATGTGATTTTTAAAGTAAGCAGGTCAGCAACTAGGGAATTAAACCTAATGAAAGTTTGCTTAAGGGTCTCATTCTTATAGGCAAAGAACATTTCATACTCTCTTTTCAAAGCAATAATCTTGTTCTGCCTAACCATATCCATGCCTTCATAAGTGACATCTAGATAGTCTAACATAAGCTTAGCATTCAACTTTCCCTTAATCAGTTTGAACAGGAGGTTAGGTAAAGTTATAGCTAACAGAGTTCTGATCTTAGGGTTAAGTCCAACACGACATTTTTCCTCAGCATCCCATCTGGCTAGAGTGAGAATAACCTCTCTGCCAGGAACGGCAGGAGTGTCAGCAGCAGCTGGGATGGTATCAATAGTCTCAGTTGGGACAAATGGACCATTTGTAGCAATACCAGGCATAAGTGGGTCAATAGACTCCAAGTGAAGCATGAACCTTGCCTTCCAGGTTTCATACTCATCTTCATCAAATTTGGGTGGTCTATTGGATCAGCCATTTTCAAGGTAAGTTGTATTTGATAATGTAGCCATGAGAGAATTCAGATCCAAGATATTAAATTATCAAGAATGAAGCTCTGATACCAGTTGTTGGTTCCTTGATAAACAACAGGAGTATTATTGGGGGGTGGGGTGAATACAATTTCTTATATTTAAGTAACCAATTAAACACAGTTTAGTATTCAAGCATGTAATGTAAATAGAGTCAAAGGTAATTTATCAACTGTTATTCTTTATTGATTAAATCACAAAGAATTTCAACTATCCTTGGTGAAATGATAGTTGGTTGATACAGATTTACCTAAGTATAGCTAAGAGGATAAACTTAAAGCTATTACACGTTTTGGACTCTAAATAAATAAACTCACACCACTAGTTGTTACAATAGTGGATACAACAATTTATAGTAGTCATATTAACCGTGTAATGGTTCTATTGTCCACAGATACATAGGATGTCTGTACTTGTGGGGACAACTACATCAGAGAGCGAGCTCTCCTCTTTCCTCTTTGGTAGCTATTTGCAGGAACACCCCAATTTGGTTTGGCACCACTATTCGTTTAAACAAATAGAATGTTGTGTTCCCTAGGCATTGACAAAGTATAGCACATGTATGCACATGCGTTAAACTTCTGCATTCCCACGTGGTCTTGTAAGGTCACTTGTCAGCCGCCGATGCGTGTCCTTTTCTATTCAACTTTGTCTTTGACTTCTGTTGAATAGTACAATTGATGTAGACCACTCGGGAAACCACCATGCTTGTAATGGAGCATGGCTATCTTGTGTTGTATGCTGCTTGCCAGGTTTACTGGTTCTTCTTATGCTGAGTCACTTGATATTCTTGAATTACTGAGCACTCATCCTGTGCTGATTCAAAGAATACACTCTACCTTGTGCTGGTAGACTAGGCAGCATACTGAACACTTGACACAACAATATTTGCTGTCTATACATAAACAAACTTGTGCTGGATGCACATAACATTTTAGTGTAAATAAACTACAGTTTTGTCATAATTAAATCCTTAATTATTTTTGGGACTCAACAGTAAGCCCTACACTAAATGAAGCGCAAGCTTCGGTAGGCAAGAGACCTAAAAGCACGGATGGTAAAAAGACCAATCAGCCCATTAAATCTAAATAGGACTTAATAATAAATCCTACTAAGCAAGGTGCTTCGGCATATAAGGAAGTAAAGTCTTCCTCTGCAGTAAAGTCTGCATTGACTCAATCGATTGAGGAAACGCAATCATTGAAGTCCAGAATGGCCGAAGGGTAACTGAAAAAGGTACCCTGCGTATCGGCTGGAAATCCTCTCATGCCTCAACGTACAACAGGGTCTGGAGGTTCGGCTTATCTTGATGAGGGAGATCTGCCGCATCCTATGGAAACGAGTCAACATGACAATCCTTCGGGATATTTATCAGACTTCCAGCAGACTGTTCCTTTAGTTCAAGAAATTGACCCATTGGTTCAAACCACTTCTTTTCCGGATTCTGAATTTCAGGGTCTGGGGAATGAGTCTTTAACTAAAAGAGATGTGCCACCACATGGTATATCAATGACTTCAGGAGTCAGAGATAGCAATATCTCTGTGAGAGCTAAACCGACGAGTAGTTCTGCTACTCTGTCAGAGTCCCAAGAGACTAAAGTCATGGAGGCGGGTGATTCGAAAGAATCTTCACCGTCAACAACTCCAGTTGTTGCCCAACCTCCATCAGAAGAGGATATCACGAATCTGACTAGTAGTACGTACAACCCTACATATAAGAATAATACCACATGTTTATCCTTACCTGCCCTCACGGCAAATCAAACACTTCCACCGACATCGCCTTCGACAGTTGCTGTTGATGCTGATGCTGCTCATGGTTACACTGTTGTTTCACCAACTGGGTCACCTTCTCGTATTTCAAACAAATATGGATTCAAATATCTCTCTGACAATGAGTTGGAGGAGCTATATCTTGCTGCGTTTGCTAAATGAACTGATCTTGATGAAGTTCGCGAGACTATGATGATTTATCTTGAGCAAGCAAGAGTAGTATATCCTTTATCTCCATGTAAGTCACCTGGACCAATTCACATGCCTGACCATGACGATTTCAATCCCGATAATCTTCATGAGGGGGAGAATAGACATGGTGGTTATAGGTCCAGTGGTTTTCAAAGATTAACTTATGAAGCTGGTTTGTCTAGTCAACATTGGGATCACGATGCCGTTGAAATATCTAATTCTGAGAGTGATGAAATTGAAGAAATTCAATGTGAAAGTTTTCTAGATGAATCGGAAGCTCAGAGAGAGGATGACTCATGGACGTTAATGATTATGGATTCAGCTGAACAAACGGAGAACAAGTCAGCTCCAGAGGAAAATATAAATTTTGATAATATTGATAATATTCTGAGGGGGTCTAGTGTCTCCAATGAATTTAATGAACATCAATTTGTCAACATGACATCTCCAACCATTGAATTTGGGATACACTTTGAGAAGGAGATTTTCTCAAATGGAAAAGAAGATACTACGAATCCTCCTGATCTTAATGTTCCATTTTAAACTGCAGAGATTGTTCTTAAGCATGATGCAGATTATAAACTTGATGAGGATGAAGAGAAGCTGATTCTTCGATCACCATTCATAGAACAACAAGCTTACAAGATTTATGGTGATTCTGATCTTGTCCTTTCTACATCAATGAGTGTTATGGGTGCATGGAAATATCATAAGAAACCGGAATATCTCAAAGCTTATCTGAGTGTTCGCAACAAATTTAAATTGAAGAATGAAAAAAAACTTCAAGAACAGCAGAATTCAGAAATCAAAAGCATAAATAATATTTCAATGATTAACAAGGATGGAGTGAAGATGTCATTGTTTCATGTGACAAGAATGGATGACGAGGACTATCAGTTCTCAGAAGCGGATTTTGATAGTCTAAAGATGGACGACATTATCTTCATCTACAATTACTTGATAGACTTGAATGAATCTGCAACAATTTATCATGCTACTACAATGAAGGCAGTCTACAGATTTGTTCTTGACTCAATGAGATGGATGTATGTTCACGCCTTTCAGTTGGGGTTGGAATCTGGACACAAAAAGCTCGGAATCAAACCGCCAAATCAAGTGATTGAAGAGCTAAGTTATATGTCCTTACTTGAAGTAAGTGACTGTCCTTATGGCTTTGCGTTTGTCAATTCTCACTACACAAAGGTCTTCATCAGAGTTTTAGACTTCTGAAGATACTCAGACGGAACGTTGATGTATGCTTTCAAATTTTTGAGATGGAGACTGATCAACAATTGCTATTCAACTGAAGATAATGAGATTGTCAAATACATTCTCACGAGATTGAAGAGTCGTCTCAAAAAAAGAGTAAACATAAGAAGATATGAGGGACTCAAAGGATTCAAATCAAAAATTGATTTCAGAGGAACAAAGTTCCTTTAGATATCTTAATAGGATTATATTGTAAATTTCACATTTAACACTAAGGGGGAGATTGTTAGGACCCCGAAGTTGTATAGTGTTAATGTGAAACATGCTTAAATGAAGGTTCCTTAGAAGAGGGCTATATAAGGAACCTAAGTAGTCCTAATTAGATAGCCATTGTATTGTAACTGAGTTCTAGAAGCTGTGGAATGTAAATTTTACCGATTCTCTCTAATACCGAATCTGTTCTTCACTTACCGAGTCTCACTCTAACTCATCACATCTTCTAATCTCACCATGATTTGACCTATTAGAACCTATAATCTAATGTTAACCACTTAACCTTAATCACCCAAAGGATAGCCGTGCAACCCGACCTTAGTGAATACGCATAACCCGAGATTCACTACCTTCACTACATAGTATAACCAAGGATGGCCGCGCAAACCGAGCCTTAGTGAATCCGAACTATCCGATATTTACTACCTCAAACTATGAGTCCAACCAAAAGGACAAACATAACTACCTGAAATATTGTGAATACGAACGCCCGTTATTCACGTCCCAAACCATAACCCACGGTCCCGGGATTATATGAATCCACATCGTCGGGGTTACTTAACCGTAACTCAAATACCAAACCCACGCCATCGGGATTATATAAATCCACATCATCGGGGTTATCCAAATCACAAGCTCATGTGATAACGTACACACAAAGTGTGCACCTCGCCAAAGGTGGTCAACTAAAACGCACAACCGTGCCAATTGGACCTATTACACAAGTCTATCAAATTCACTTATACGTGAAGAGAGCTCTATAGCCGAGGATCACTTCACCCGACCCGCACCCATCCTATACATACATATACACATAGTATATTGACACTCACCTTATCTTCTTGATGTATGCAATATCACAATTCGCAATCACCAATGGAAAGTACCTATTCCATTTAACACATAACAAGCAACACGATTAGGGTGGATTACAAACCAACCCATATTGACACCAAGTGCAATTTCGACCCAATTGCACTTTCAAAAATGATTCATGCCCAAACTTACCAATAATCACCTACACTAGTGAAAATGGTTCCAACAACGCCAACTTAACTAAACCACAAGTTTCAAACACTTGTCTTCACCAAAATCAACTTACAAACCCTTATTTTTGACCCAATTCAAAATCAAGCTTCCAACAACACCCATTTGGGTTCTATCAACAACATAATCACTGATCATAGTGATTACACCCAAATTAAAGCCCTAATCATGGCTAAATCATCAACCAACCAAAACCCACCAACAACAAGAATAACTAGCTACAAATAACCCATTTGAGGTCTAGATGGGTTTTCTCAACAATTAAAGCTCAAACCCTAACTTGAATATCAAAGCAATAAAATGAAACTTGGAGTTAGAACTTACCACTACTATCAAAATGTAGCCAAGAATGTGAGAAACAACTTTAACGCTTGCACCTTAGAGTGATTTCACCTTCTTCCTCCTCAAACCAGGCCTCCTCTCTCTACAAATGGGTTTCTCTCTTTAAAAATAGATGAGAGAGTTTGTATGTGTGAAGGGTGAGATTGAGATAAGGTTTGGATCAGTTTTGGAGCTTATAACTCGTCCACAAGTGAAAAGACTCAAATGCCCCTCAAAGTTGGCCTTAAAAACGAGTTAAATGATCAGATCTACTCAAATGTCGCGTTTCGCGACATCTGGTCGCTTTTCGCGACACCCCAAATGTGATAAACTCAATTGAAACGCGATGAAGTGGCCAGGACGATAGTTTTCAACCTGTCGCGTTCTAGTGCACTCTGTCGCATTCCGCGACACCATGAAACGCGATAAGACATGCCAAAATGCGATAACAGCAGCTCACTTTCATTTTCAGTTTCCAACTTCAATTTAAAAGTTAAGGGACTGAAGTTGTCTGATTCTGATTCTGATGTAAATTCTGAAAATGCATAAGTATAGGTATACTTTTCCTGACACTTTCTGAGAACACTTCATGGTGACACTTTCTGGCGACACTTTCTGATGTATTAAAAAAATTGGGATGTTACATCATTGGATACGTGAGGTAATTGATCGACAACTGTTGAGACTAGTGAAGATCCATACAAAGGAGAATCCTGTAGATAAGTTAACAAAGGTGGTGACTCGAGAGAAGCTAGATTTATGCAGAGACATAAACGGGATGTGTTTTCATGTATACGACTGGAGGGGGAGAATTGATAAGTTCCAGCCGTAATCTAGATTTTTCTAGATGTTCAAAGAAGCCGGTTGAAGAAGCAAAGTTGAAAACAATTACGGCTAGCTAACTTTGACAACTCACATGGAAGTATTCAAATTAGAAACAATGACGGCTACTAGCCAACTTTGACAACACATGGAAGTAGCAAAGTTGAACACAATGACGGGTAGCCACCATTTTGAGTTCACACCGTTACGCGTTCACACCATTACACCTCCTCAAAGTTTTCTATAAATAGGGGTGAAAACCTCCTTTGTAATTCATTCAAAAATATTGTAATCACAACCTAGTTAGTGTATGTGAGTTAAGTGTCATCCTAACCTACAGTGAATACATCCCTAGATAGTGGTGAGAATTCCTAGTGTGTTAATTGGAGAGTTTTTTTTTTTTTTTTTTTTTTTTTGAGTTTTGTAATACTCTGTAATCTATTCTTGTGAGTAATATAGTTATTTTCTCCCAAATTTGTATCTCCCAAAGTCCAGACGATCCTCTTATAATCACAATAACAACAAAAGGTAAATAGAAATATAATCTAAAATTAAATAGCATTAATTATGAATGAATAAAAAATAAATAAATTAAATTAAATTAAAAAAGACTACTCTACATAGATGTAACATCCTGTTTTGCCAGTTAGTTGGGACGCTGTCCAAAAGATTGGGACGCCTTTCAACATTGAATGATTGGATGCCATCCAGATTATGGGACGCCGTCCAGATGAACTGGCGGGCAGCTGTTTGGTTTTTTTGATATTTTAGAAGGGTATTTTGGTATTTTCACAATAGAACGAGTTTGAGGCCATTAGATCAGTTTTGGAGTGTGTCATTACTCCACTTTCAACATCCTCAACCCTACCACTTCAAGTTTAGAGAGAGAGATTTCTAGTGTGAGAAAACTCAAGCAAAGGAAGAAGAAGCTAATTTCGGGTCTTACCTCGAGTGATAAAGTTGTTCATCTAGTCGCTAGCTACGTGGTGATAGTAGTGGTAAGTACTAATCTTCATTTCCTTACTTAATTAGTGTTAAGGGGTTAGGGTTTGGGTTAGTGTTGAACATAAAACCCATAATTGGCGATTTTGGGGGTTTTGGGTAAGGTTGAGTCATGATAGACTCAAGATTTACTAACCTAGGGTTTCAAGGTTTTAAATGGTGTTAATGTGTCTTAATGGGTTAGTTAATCACTAGCTCACGTATGTTGTTAGTAAGATTGGTTCTAGGATTCATGGTTGACTAGAAATGGGTCAAATGGGTAGGTTTGACCTAGCGGGATTAATTGGGTATGAAACACCCTAGATATGTGTTGATGGAAGTCTTAGAGTCTAAATCACTAGCTTCTAGTGATTTGTTGTGAGTCTTGACCTCTATTATATGATTCTAGTGCAAATGGGTTATAAGTACCCCATTGGGTCATAAATGTAGAGACCCGTCCTAATCCATCTGGACGAATACATTACATTTGGTTATATCGCGAGGTACTTGACCTCTATATGATACATTTTACAAACATTGCATTCGTTTTTAAAAGACAAACTTTCATTTCATGGAAATTTAACGGCATGCATACCATTTCATAATATATCCAACTATAATTGACTTAATAATAATCTTGATGAACTCATCGACTCGAATGCAATGTCTTTTGAAATATGTCATGAATGACTCCAAGTAATATCTCTAAAATGAGCAAATGCACAGCGAAAGATTTCTTTAGTACCTGAGAATAAACATGCTTTCAAGTGTCAACCAAAAGGTTGGTGGGTTCATTAGTTTATCATAAATAATCATTTCATAATTTTAATAGACCACAAGATTTCATATTTCCATTTCTCATAAACATACGTCCCATGCATAGAGAAAAAAATCATTCATATGGATTGAACACCTGATAACCGATATTAACAAGATGCATATAAGAATATCCCCTATTATTCCGGGACATCCATCGGACATGATAAAACAACATCAAAGTACTAAAGCATCCACTACAACGGATGGGGTTTGTTAGGCCCAATAGATCTATCTTTAGGATTCGCGTCAATTAGTAGACTGGTTTACTAATTCTTAGGCTACCAAGCAAAAAGGGGGATATTCGGCTTCGATCATTCAACCATAGAAAGTAGTTTCACGTACTTGTGTCTATTTTGTAAAACATTTATAAAGCTGCATGTATTCTCATCCCAAAAATATTAGATTTTAAAAGAGGGACTATAACTCACAATCAATAGTAATAGGTTATGGTTACATGTAGTTAAGATTTTCTCTAATAAAGGCAACTAAAGAAATAATAATAACATAAAACAATTAAAGTAGATTTGCATATCCTTTACTGTATAAGGAAATGACTACATAAAGCCACACATTATTGAACAACAAATATTAAATTAACATTCTAAGATCTAACCATTCCAATATCTTATTATCTCTCTAATGTATACGGTTAAGGTTAAGCAACAATAATTCAAGAAATTTAATATCAAGTAACAAAATTTCAAGTAGAGAAACGCGGAGTACACACATCTATAGCACAACCATAATTATCAATCAATCGAACAAGCAGGCGTGTAAATATATATACATATATAAACTATTGTTCGTGAATCGTCGTGAGCAGGGGTAAGAAAACAGTTCAAAGTTTTTGAGGTTCAGTTTAACAGACTTTGCTTATCGTGTCGAAATCATATTAAGATTAAGTTTATATTTGATCAGAAATTTCTGGGTCGTCACAGTACCTACCCGTTAAAGAAATTTCGTCCCGAAATTTGATCGAGGTCGTCATGGCTAACAATAAGAATGTTTTCATGATGAATATGAGTTGAAAATTAGAGTTTTATCATTATTGATTAATATAGATAAAACGATTCGATCATGTGAAGCGTACGAGTGAAGCTATCACAAAAGAGTGAAAAGTTTCGTCTTAACTTTTGACGTAGTCATGGTGGATTTCCGGAATTCCAGGAATTTAAGAAAATCTTCTAATCAGAAAGAAAATGTAATAACACGATTTATTAGCAACTGTTGGAATTACGAAAGAACATAAATATCAAAGAAAATATTTCTGTTATATGCTTAGAGCTTAAGTAGAATGAAAGAGTCATGTAACCTGACACATGATGAGGATAAGGTATGTGAATCATCATCACGTTACATTAGAAATTTAGCATGACTTACTGTAATATAACCACGTTGGCCTGACGTCATTATATTATACTAACTTATGCTTCAATTCCCACCACTTCTCAAGGAAATCTTTCATAATTTAAACTCGATGGTTACAGAATATAGAAACTAAAACAGTTTCCTTTATGATGTATTATAGATTGCACGAAAAGATAAATGATTTTAGATAAAATAGTTATGAAAATATCTTCAGAATTCTCGAAGATATTTATAATGAAAGGTACGATGATATCTTAGAATTTCTAATATCGATGGATGCTGATGAGTTCATGATAAGACTTCAATAGATAAATATAGTGATTTGTCGGAGAGATTTAAGCCAAGGAGCAACGAGGTTGTTGGTACGTCTGTTGGTAATGTTGTAGAATATAAAAGGTTTCCCGGTAACAATAACAATGACAAACGTATATATCAAAATTATAATAAGGTTGATTCGAACGGAAAGTCGAAGTTGACTTGCTGAAGTTGTGACGAAACTGGCTATCTCGAACAGGAATTGCAAAGTTATTTTCGGTAATAATAACGCCAAAGGAGCTAGCACAGATACGTGTTAAACGTTTACTCAGTTTCCGAGTGTTTTCAGGTGCATAACTATATGCATCAATCTTTTCTTCCAGTGCAGTTGGTTCATCCTCTCGTTGGAGGTGTTTTCAAGAATCATGAAAGATTTGAACGCAGATTGTAATCGTCAAGATACAAATGAGGTTTAGGATAAAATCAAGTTACAAAGAATGTTTAAGATTAAATCAAGTGGCAACTTGAAGAATTATTTAGTTGTAGTAGATGAAATTTATTTACTATCTTTTAAGTCAAAAAGTGTTGTAATTAATATTTTCTACTCTTTTAATACTTTTTAATTGTCCAATGATAGTAGTCCAATAGTTCAACCAAAACTAGTATATTATAAGGATATATTCATATAGGAACAGTTAGTTAGGAACAGTCAGCTAGGATTTGGTTAGTATAGGTTTAAAATTTTTACGTAGTTAATTAATTAGTTACTAATCAATTTTTATTTTTTTCATTATTTTCTTCATTATGCCAATAGTCAAATCTTGATTTGGATTTTGATAAGTCGAAATCCAAATATGATATTGAATGAAATTGGTTATTCCGTGGTGAACGGATTCGTATATCTGTAGATGTAAGTAGGATAGTAGATGACTGTTGAATCCGATTGAAAGAATGTACAGTGTAACTTTTTAAAGCGAAATCTAAATATTCCTCGGGTATTACCTACCCGTTAAAATATTTTCACCATTAACAGTTTGTACAAAAGATTTTTTTTAATTACAATCTTTATGAAAACATATATACATATATATTTTCTTCAGATGTAATCATGGATTTAATGAGTTAATATGATATTAAACTCATTTGGTTTACGTTCAGAACTAGAGTACATAATCTCTAAAACATTAGAGGTTACATAACCATCATGTCGAACGAAGATAAATGATGTAGAACGTCATGTAGAACGATGATTATTCTCGAGGTACAGAATGAGATGTTGAGGCATGTGATGTTGAAACTTAGGTTGTTGGTGGTACTGTTGGTGCCAGTGATGTTGCTGAAGCAGGTAAATTTTGCACCATATTCTCCAAATTTATTTCTCAAGCGCGAAGTGTTGACTTCTTCTATTATTCTGGGATGATTGTCGGTTGGAACGAGCGAATGAATAAGGTTTAGAATCTGAGATATTATAAAATCATGACGATTATTCGAGAAATGAGGGTGAAAATGGTGTTTCGGACTGGTTCGCTGATAAGTGCTTCAGGTTCTTCGCCAAGAGGTGAATTTGGTTGATGGAAAGGATCACCTTCTTTTTGTCTCCAATGATTAAGTAGGCTACGAACCCATCAGATGAATTGGGGATGGCTGATTGGTTGATTCATTTCATTTACACTGCTTTCAGAGCTTAGGTGAATATCCATGTCAGAATAGCTGTCGGAATCCGAGGGATTCGAACTGGTTGCGAGTTCCATCTCGTACGATAGAGTAAAGGATTTTTGATAAGAAATAGATTATAGGATGTAGATTAGTACCCTGCAATACATAAATTACATATGCATATATAATACTAAAATCTCATAAGTTACGGAGGAATCTACGGAAGCTGTCAGGAAAGGTCTACAGTAACAGATACGCTAAGATATGAATTTTGTCTATACACTATCGATGCACTGAATGCAATAAGATGTGTCTAGACTAAGAATGATAAGCAGGTAACTTCTTAAGGATGATAAGCAAGTAATTTTCGACACTAAATGATAAGCAAAACTTTTGACATGCAGACACGGTCGAAGTCCAGACTCACTAATGCGTCTAAACAACCATCAGTTAGACACACTAATGCAAGACCTGGTTCGCTAAGAACACCGCTCTGATACCACCTGTAGAGACCCGTCCTAATCCATCTGGACGAATACATTACATTTGGTTACATCGCGAGGTACTTGACCTCTATATGATATATTTTACAAACATTGCATTCGTTTTTAAAAGACAAACTTTCATTTCATCGAAAGTTGACGGCATGCATACCATTTCATAATATTTCCAACTATAATTGACTTAATAATAATCTTGATGAACTCATCAACTCAAATGCAATGTCTTATGAAATATGTCATGAATGACTCCAAGTAATATCTCTAAAATGAGCAAATGCACAGTGGAAGATTTCTTTCGTACCTGAGAATAAACATGCTTTCAAGTGTCAACCAAAAGGTTGGTGAGTTTATTTGTTTATCATAAATAATCATTTCATAATTTTAATAGACCACAAGATTTCATATTTCCATTTCTCATAAACATACGTCCCATGCATAGAGACAAAAATCATTCATATGGATTGAACACCTGGTAACCGACATTAACAAGATGCATATAAGAATATCCCCTATCATTCCGGGACATTCATCGGACATGATAAAACAACATCGAAGTACTAAAGCATCCGCTACAACGGATGGGGTTTGTTAGGCCCAATAGATCTATCTTTAGTATTCGCGTCAATTAGTAGACTGGTTTACTAATTCTTAGGCTACCAAGCAAAAAGGGGCATATTCGGCTTCGATCATTCAACCATAGAAAGTAGTTTCACGTACTTGTGTCTATTTTGTAAAACATTTATAAAGCTGCATGTATTCTCATCCCAAAAATATTAGATTTTAAAAGTGGGACTATAACTCACAATCAATAGTAATAGGTTATGGTTACATGTAGTTAATATTTTCTCTAATAAAGGCAACTAAAGAAATAATAATAACATAAAACAATTAAAGTAGATTTGCATATCCTTTACTGTATAAGGCAATGACCACATAAAGCCACACATTATTGAACAACAAATATTAAATTAACATTCTAAGATCTAACCATTCCAATATCTTATTATCTCTCTAATGTATACGGTTAAGGTTAAGCAACAATAATTCAAGAAATTTAATATCAAGTAACAAAATTTCAAGTAGAGAAACACGGAGTACACACATCTATAGTACAACCATAATTATCAATCAATTGAACAAGCAGGCGTGTAAATATATATACATATATAAACTATTGTTCGTGAATCATCGTGAGCAGTCGAAGTTTAATGAATGTAAGAAAACAGTTCAAAGTTTTTGAGGTTCAGTTTAACAGACTTTGCTTATCGTGTCGAAATCATATTAAGATTAAGTTTAAATTTGATCGGAAATTTACGGGTCGTCACAATAAATGCACTAGTGAGGTTAGATGGTGGTTAGCCCAACTTGTTATGTGAATTAATTGGGAATTAATTGTGCTAGGTGACTCGCCTTGAAGGTTACAAGTTATTATTGGGAATCTCGCCATGTCGAAAAGGTGAGTGGAATAATTATACGTGTGTGTATATAATGTATTTACTTGTGTAGGGTACGATGTGGGTTTAAAGTTCGTGTGTTCGATACCGCATCGTATTAGCATGTGGTATGGATTAAAGTTCGCGTGTCCGATGCCATACCATGTGTGTGTGTGGGCGTGATGTATGGGTTAAAGTTCGCGTGTTCGATACCATATAATCATGTGCGTGGGCATGGAGTGTGGGTTTAAGGTTCGCGTGTTCGATACCACATTTCACGTGACGGGTGGGTTAAAGTTCGTGTATACGATACCACTCACGGGTTAGTGTTATACTCCGTTATACACTAACGGTTGTTGGGAACACCGATGAGAAATTCGAAGTACCATTCCCCCGTACTATTGGTTAACCATGGTTATGTGTTGTTGTGTGGCGTATTATATCGTTCGAGTTATGTATGCTATTGTTTGTGCAAGCTTGTGGTTTTGGAGATTTTAGCGTTATACCTCGCGTTGGTATTTCATTTAAATTGCTAGCATGTATGAGGTAACTATGTAGGTGATTGCATGTAAGTATATTATATATGTATGTGTATAATTATTGCATTCACTAAGCGTTAGCTTACCCTCTCGTTGTTTACCTTTTTAGGATCCGGCTTGGATAAGGGCAAATGTATTCGCACGGATTAGTGGCTTTCGGGGGTTATAGCTTTTTGAAAGTTCGACCAAGATTTGGGTAGTTTAACCTCAAACACCATGCTCTAGTGACGTTTGGCAATTAAAGTTTTTGTGGTCGAAACTCGTATTTCGTACTTAATGGTATTTTGGGCATATGTGGGCCCCGCGATGTAAAACTAGTTTTTATTGCGAAAATCTTTTAGTTTTACTTATATTGGTATGTTGTAATAATTTGTTTCGTTGGAAAGTGTCGGGCAGCGGGTTTTTCGTTCACGTGTAAAAGAAAACTGATCAGTCCCCGTTAGTTCAATTGGACGCCGTCCAAGGCTTCAGTACTGGACGCCGTCCAGATGTACAGGTTCAAAATTTTTTTTGGGTCGTGTTTTTGGTATAACGAGGGTTGGGTCGTTACAAGTGGTATCAGAGCATGGTCTAAGGGATTTAGGTGACTTGAGATAGGCTCCTAGACTTAGACTTTTGTGTTGTTGAATTATATGCGGGACTTGTTGGACTACGGGTCAGTGCGATTTATGATTAGTTCTTAGATGCATCGGCGGACTAACTATGCTATACTATGATGTTACTAATCATGTGCTATTATTTTGAACATCGAGCGAGATGGTTGTGATGCGTTTGAGCGTGGCATGGCATGTGAGCGTAATAGTGGGTCGCGACCACTATTACGGTTGCAAGCCAAGTCTAGCAAGGACGTGCGACAAGCATCGAGCTAGAAGTGGTGTGTGTGCGGCATATGCATTGGTATATATTTGTATTAATTTGTTGGTGATGTCTAATCCATTTTCTAATCTTTAGAATGAAGATGAGAAACGGAACGGATACGAATGGCAATGGTGGTCCCTCTCATGTAGAGGAAGATGAGATGACTACCAAAATTGAGGCCGCTTTAGAAAACTATGTTTCGGTTTTCTCACGAAGGGTTAAACAAATTCTCGAAGAGTCGGTTTCGGAACAAATTATCGATATGATCCAAGAACGAATGTCAAATGCCGTCAAATATGAAGTTGAAAGGAGGTTTCCTAGACCTCAAAATGGGGGCGAGTTGGAGTTTAGTTATAAGAACTTCTTGGCGACTAAGCCTCCTCACTTTCATGGGGATCCCGACCCCATGAAAAGTGCAGCTTGGATCTCCGATGTTGAAGGTTGTTTTCACACGACCGAGTGCCCACCCGAGAGGAAGACGTGGCTTGCTATACTAGTTTGTTGAGGGTCCATGCTAAAGATTGGCTCGATGGTAAAATTGATATGGTGGGTGATGCAGCTTTTGTGGGTTTATCTTGGGCGGAGTTCAAGAAGGAGTTTTTCCTTGAATATCGTACACAAGCGGATCTTTTCAAATTGTGCAACGAGTTAAGGAACATGCGTCAAGGGTCTTTGGACCTAAACACTCTCAAAACCAATTTTCTCGCTAAAGCGCGTTTTTGCCCCGAGTATGTGGGGAATGATCAATTGTTAATGGAAGACTTTCATGCAACCCTTAGAGATGATTTGAAGGGTAAAATTAGTATTGGTCATGTTGAGACTTTTGCTAAGCTTTTGGCGGTGGCAAAAGGGTTTGAAGCGCAAGCTGCAAGTCCGGTTAGTTATGCGCCAAGTAAAAGAAAGTTTGAAGCTTCTAGTTTTTCGAACAAGAAGAGTAAGGGAGCATCCGAAAGTGTTGGTAGTGTGAAGAAAGGTGCTTCTAGTGGTCACTTGATCACAAGTTTCAATTGTGGACAAAGAGGTCATTACTCTCGTGACTGCCCAAAACCGCGTGATAATGTGATCACATGTTATAATTGTCAAAAAGAAGGGCACCAAAAGTCGGAGTGCCCCGATCTCCGAAATGATCAAGTTAAGAGGATAGAGAAGGCAGCGGGGTTGGCAAGGGGGCGTAATTATTTGATGACTAATAATGAAGCTAAGCAATCCAATGAAGTCGTCTCAGGTACTTTCATGGTTAACTCTAATCCGGTGAGGATTTTATTTGATAGCGGTGCAAGTTTATTGTTTGTGTCTTCAAAATTTGTGCCTAAACTTAATAAACCGTTAGCTAAGTTAAGTCGTCCGGTAGAAGTCGAAATAGCGGATGGCAAGACGGTGCTAGTGGTTGATGTGTGTAAAAATTGTAATGTCGTGTTTGGTGCTGAAAACTTTAAAATTGATCTCATCCCGATGACTTTGGGTGATTTTGATATCGTGGTTGGTATGGATTGGCTCGATCATAATAGAGCCGATATTGCATGCCATGAAAAATCTATTCGGGTGAAGACCCCAAGTGGGGGAGAGTTAATCATTCATGGCGATAAGCGTAGAAGACTTGTGCCGATATGCACTTTTGCACGGGCACGTCATTTCCTTGTTAGTGGTGGCATGGCTTTTCTTGCCCATGTTGTTGATACTCGTGATGAGCCACCACCCATTCGCGAGATTCCGGTGGTTAATGAATTCGAAGACATTTTTCCGGATGAGTTACCAGGTGTTCCGGCAGAAAGACAAGTTGAATTTCGCATTGAGTTGGTTCCGGGAGCTACTCCCATTGCTAAAACTCCTTATCGTTTAGCACCGACGGAAATGCAAGAATTGTTAAATCAAACCTAAGAGTTACTTGAGAAGGGTTTTATTCGACCGAGTTCTTCGCTATGGGGTGCTCTGGTGTTGTTCGTGAAGAAGAAAGATGGTAGTATGCGGATGTGCATTGACTATCAGGAGTTGAATAAAGTGACGATCAAGAAACGTGATCCATTGCCTAGGATTGACGATTTGTTTGACCAACTCCAAGGTGCGACGTATTTCTCAAAAATTGACCTATGGTCCGGCTATCATCAAATGCGGGTCCATGAGGAAGATATTGAGAAAACGGCTTTTCAAACGCGTTACGGGCATTTTGAGTTTGTAGTTATGCCTTTTGGTCTTACGAATGCATCGGTGGCATTCATGGATCTTATGAACCGAGTGTGCCAACCTATGTTGGACAAGTCGGTAATTGTGTTCATTGACGACATACTTGTTTATTCAAAGAGTATGAAGGAACATGAACACCATTTGCGTGGTGTGTTGAAAACGTTGCGGAAGGAGAAGTTGTATGCTAAGTTCTCGAAATGTGAATTTTGGCTAAGGGAGGTTCAATTCCTTGGCCATATTGTGAACAAGGATGGTATTCAAGTAGATCCGGGGAAGATAGAGACGGTGAAGAGTTGGGGACAACCGACTACGCCTACAAAAATCTGAAGTTTTCTCGAATTGGACGGTTATTATCGTCGGTTTATCCAAGACTTTTCTAAGATTGCTTCTCCATTGACGAAATTGACGAGGAAGAACATGAGATTTAATTGGGAAAATGAGCAAGAAATTGCTTTCCAATTATTAAAAGAGAAGTTGTGTCAAGCTCTGGTCTTAGTGTTGCCGGAAGGTGTAGTTGATATGACGGTTTATTGTTATGCCTCTTTAAATGGGCTCGGGTGTGTTCTAATGCAACGAGGTAAAGTCATCGTTTACGCCTCTCACCAATTAAAGGAACATGAAAAGAGATGCCTGACTCATGATCTCGAATTAGCGGCGGTGGTCCATACTTTGAAAATTTGGCGCCACTACTCGTATGGTGTCAAGTGTACGATTTATTCGGATCACAAGAGTTTGAAACATCTTTTTGATCAACGGGATTTGAATTATCGTCAACGTAGATGGATGAATGTGGTGAAGGATTATGATTGTGAGATACTTTACCATCCGGGCAAGGCGAATGTAGTCGCGGATTCTTTAAGTCGAAAGAGTCAACATCCGGCATTACGTTTAGGATTGTTGCGCATGACAATTACTAACTACTTTCTCGAAAGCTCGGTGAGATTCAAATTGAAGCCTTTGTCCATAATAAACGTGAAGAGCGGATCGTGGGGCAAACGGAGTTTATTACGTTGGGCTCTCAAGGTTTGTTGTCCTTTCAAGGAAGAGTGTGGATACCAAGGATGGGGGAATTCCGAAAAGTGCTTCTTGACGAAGCGTACAAGTCTAAGTATTCCATTCATCCGAGTGCGACGAAAATGTACCTTGATTTGAGGAAAGATTATTGGTGGCCTGGCATGAAATGCGACGTTGTTAAGTATGTTGAGCAATGCGTCACGTGTTTGCAAGTTAAAGTCAAACACCAAAAGCCGTATGGTAAGTTGCAACCACTAGAAATTCCGATGTGGAAGTGGGAGCATATTACCATGGATTTTATTACCAAGTTGCCAAAGATGACAAAGACCCAATTTGATACTATTTGGGTGATTGTTGATAGATTGACGAAGAGTGCATTATTTCTTCCTATCAAAGAAGCAATTACATCGGAGGCACTAGCGAAGATGTTCATTAAAGAAGTGATATCGAGACATGGCGTTCCCGTGTCTATCGTTTCGCATCAGGAAACGCGTTTTACTTCTCGATTTTGGAAGAAGTTTCATGAAGATATGGGTACGAGGGTGAATATGAGTACGGCGTACCATCCTCAAATGGACGGTCAAACAGAACGTACGAATCAAACATTGGAGGATATGTTGCAAGCGTGTATTATTGATTTCGGTGGTAGTTGGGATGAACACTTGCCTTTGGTGGAATTCTCGTACAATAATAGTTTTCACTCTAGTATTGGAATGCCACCATATGAGATGTTATATGGTAGAAGGTGTCGAACCCCGATTTGTTGGGGCGAAGTGGTTCAAAGGGAAGTCGGGAGCACCGACTTGGTATTGGAGACGAATAGTAAAATCGAAATGATTCGGGCTCGTTTAAAAGCGGTGCAGGATAAAAAAAAATCCTATGTCGATAAATGTAGGCGACCGATCGAGTTTCACGAGGGGGACATGGTGATGCTCAAGGTTTCGCCGTGGAAGGGTATTATTCGGTTTCGAAAACGGGAAAAGTTAGCTCCTCAGTTTATTGGGCCATTTAAGGTTTTAGCTCGTGTTGGCGAACTTGCGTATCGTTTGGAATTACTCGAAGAGCTTGCGGGGATCCATAATACATTTCATGTTTCCCATCTCCGTAAGTGTCTTACGGATGATTCGTCTTGGATGCCACTAGATGAGATCGGGTTGAACAACAAGTTAGAGTATGTGGAATAGCCGATTGCTATACTTGATGAAAAGGTGAAGATGTTGCGTAACAAAGAGGTGAGGACTTTTAAGGTCCAATGGCGTCGTACTAAAGATTTCGAGTTTACATGGGAACCCGAAGAATTTGTGTTGGTTTATCTTCCTGCGTGTCATGCGGCGTGGATTGCGAGGACGCAATCCGGATCAAGTGGGGGAGAGTTGTAACATCCTGTTTTCCCAGTTAGTTGGGACGTCGTCCAAAAGATTGGGATGCCGTCCAACATTGAATGACTGGACGCCGTCCAGATTATGGGACACCGTCCAGATGAACTAGCGGGCAGCTGTTTGGTTTTTTTGATATTTTAGAAGGGTATTTTGGTATTTTCACAATGGAACGAGTTTGAGGCCATTAGATCAGTTTTGGAGTGTGTCATTACTCCACTTTCAACAACCTCAACCCTACCACTTCAAGTTTAGAGAGAGAGAGAGATTTCTAGTGTGAGAAAACTCAAGCAAATGAAGAAGAAGCTAATTTCGGGTCTTACCTCGAGTGATAAAGTTGTTCATCTAGTCGCTAGCTACGTGGTGATGTAGTGGTAAGTACTAATCTTCATTTCCTTACTTAATTAGTGTTAAGGGGTTAGGGTTTGGGTTAGTGTTGAACATAAAACCCATAATTGGCGATTTTGGGGGTTTTGGGTAAGGTTGAGTCATGATAGACTCAAGATTTACTAACCTAGGGTTTCAAGGTTTTAAATGGTGTTAATGTGTCTTAATGGGTTAGTTAATCACTAGCTCACGTATGTTGTTAGTAAGATTTGTTCTAGGATTCATGGTTGACTTGAAATGGGTCAAATGGGTAGGTTTGACCTAGCGGGATTAATTGGGTATCAAACACCCTAGATATGTGTTGATGGAAGTCTTAGAGCCTAAATCACTAGCTTCTAGTGATTTGTTGTGAGTTTTGACCTCTATTATATGATTCTAGTGCAAATGGGTTATAAGTACCCCTTTGGGTCATAAATGCACTAGTGAGGTTAGATGGTGGTTAGCCCAACTTGTTATGTGAATTAATTGGAAATTAATTGTGCTAGGTGACTCGCCTTGAAGGTTACAAGTTGTTATTGGGAATCTCGCCAAGTCGACAAGGTGAGTGGAATAATTATACGTGTGTGTATATAATGTATTTACTTGTGTAGGGTACGATGTGGGTTTAAAGTTCGCGTGTTCGATACCGCATCGTATTAGCATGTGGTATGGATTAAAGTTCGCGTGTCCGATGCCATACCATGTGTGTGTGTGGGCGTGATGTATGGGTTAAAGTTCGCGTGTTCGATACCATATAATCATGTGCGTGGGCGTGGAGTGTGGGTTTAAGGTTCGCGTGTTCGATACCACATTTCACGTGACGGGTGGGTTAAAGTTCGCGTGTACGATACCACTCAGGGGTTAGTGTTATACTCCGTTGTACACTAACGGTTGTTGGGAACACCGATGGAAAATTCGAAGTACCATTTCCCCGTACTATTGGTTAACCATGGTTATGTGTTGTTGTGTGGCGTATTATATCGTTCGAGTTATGTATGCTATTGTTTGTGCTAGCTTGTGGTTTTGGAGATTTTAGCGTTATACCTCGCGTTGGTATTTCATTTAAATTGCTAGCATGTATGAGGTAACTGTGTAGGTGATTGCATGTAAGTATATTATATATGTATGTGTATAATTATTTCATTCACTAAGCGTTAGCTTACCCTCTCGTTGTTTACCTTTTTAGGATCCGGCTTGGATAAGGGCAAATGTATTCGCACGGATTAGTGGCTTTCGGGGGTTATAGCTTTTTGGAAGTTCGACCAAGATTTGGGTAGTTTAACTCCAAACACCATGCTCTAGTGACGTTTGGCAATTAAACTTTTTGTGGTCGAAACTCGTATTTCGTACTTAATGGTATTTTGGGCATATGTGGGCCCCGCGATGTAAAACTAGTTTTTATTGTGGAAATCTTTTAGTTTTACTTATATTGGTATATTGTGATAATTTGTTACGTTGGAAAGTGTCGGGTAGCGGGTTTTTCGTTCACGTGTAAAAGAAAACTGATCAGTCCCCGTTAGTTCAATTGGACGCCTTCCTAAAGTGTTGGACGCCGTCCAAGGCTTCAGTACTGGACGCCGTCCAGGAATCTGGACGCCGTCCAGATGTACAGGTTCAAAAATTTTTTTGGGTCGTGTTTTTGGTATACCGAGGGTTGGGTCGTTACAATAGATTTGTTGTTCTTTCTTGCAATTAGAACATGTGACCTTTACACAAACTAAAAAATCAAGTGGAGGAAGAAAACAATGAATCGTGACTTCGTTTAGCCCAAACAAATAATAAGGCTCGAAACCCAATTAACCAAAAAGTAACATTCCAAAAAATCTTCAAACAGCTTTGGTACATAAATCTTCCAACACTTGCAGAGACGGTGGAGACCGAAGTCGGTTAGCCATGCGTCGTATTGTGGGCCCTCCAAGATAATGTTTGCGGTTTAAGGTTTCCATGGGCCATGCCTTTACTATGAAGGTAGGATAGGCCTCGTGCCACGTCAACGGCAAGCTTCGGCCGTTGGCTAAAGGATAGCAGGGAGTACCTTCGAGGTGTTGTCTCTGCATAGAAAAATGTCAAACGCATAATAACAGAGGCAGAAGGAGCGAATCCGACGGGGCAACTTGTCAAAATGGTTAATACCATGTACGGGTCAGGTCAGGTTAGATTATATCATTATTATTATTAACGATCTGAATTTTTCTGTCTAAAACAGTTTAGGAGAAAATTTACATTGTGTGACATGCAAGCAGTTTAAAACCATAGACATGAACCATGATCACCCAGATCGACGCATTTATAGCTAAATAAGTCAGAATAGCAACCTTAACTATTTTCATATAACAATCGGTTAATTTGGGTAACTTTACACCCCTAATATTGGGTCAAAGGGGTAATTCATTCATAATCATAATAAGATATTAAAGAGACGAACAAGTTGAATTACACCACGGGGCATTTTTCATGCATACCTCCTCTTGAATTATCATATATTTAACAATAAACTTTTTAACATCACACTTAGCACACTAAAAGTAAATATATGAAAATAAAGTTTAAGCCTTTAAATGGGAAAATTACCCGTTTAGTAGAAAAACTAGTGGTGGAGTCCTCGCTTCGTGTATGGGACTCCGTTTTGAATGCGAGTTTAAAAAAATGTCTTGATCTATTTTTAAAAAAGAATTTTTTTCGGCATCTAACATTGAAGGGTTGTTTCTTTTGTAAAAGTTTATTCTTTTAGCGTTCGTTTTTTTTTTTTTGAAAGTTAGTTGATCTATTTTGTAAAAAAGAATGTTTTTCGACATCTTTTGTTAGCATTGAAGGGTTGTTCCTTTTATGAAAGTTGTCTCTTTGAACGTTGAGGAAGTAAAGAAGGAAAAAAAAAAGAGTTAGTTAATTTTTTTGTAAAAAAAAAAATTTTTTCGACATCTTTTGGTAACATTGAAGGGTTGGTTTTTTTACAAAAGTTAGCTTCTTTTATCGTTGGAGACAAAAAAATATGAAATGGCGAAAATACCCCCGATTACTATTGGTGAATAGTGGGACAGTATTTTGTCTATTAGATATATAGATAATAATTACCCATTATGACGTGACTAACCGAAGAGAGTAACTAGATGAAGGAAATACGCACCATAAAGATGTAAAGCCAAGCTATCCCCCTCAATGTAGTTGGCCAAGGAAAGTCGTTCCTGTTCTCGTGGGCCACAATAATAAGCAATTAGTCGCACAACATTAGGATTAATCATCATTCCAATCTTCTTAATCTCCTTCGTAAATTCTTTTTTTGTTTTTAGTCAATCCAACTCTCAACCACTTAACTGTCAACATCTGTCCCCCACCTAAAGTGGCTTTGTACAACGTACCATGACTATTTCTTCCAAGAATCTCAGCTGGAGCTCGAGACAGATCTTCAGCAGTAAACGATATTTGAGGTCTCGGGTCAAAGAAAAAAAGTTGACCCGCAAACCGATCTGGTGAATACATGTCCAGTTTCACAACTTGTTCAATCGTCTCTGTTAGAATTATTATTTATTACTACGTATTTATTATCATTATTATTTCTTACTATTATGTCCTAACCATTTATGCTTAGACTTAATGATTAGACTTTTGAGGTGATCTTAATAATCATTCTCATAATGAGTCTACGCCATAATGAATTGCACTTAATTAGTCTTGATGGAAGACTATTAAGTTGCATACTCCATAATGCTAGGAGTTGAAACCTAGCTTGTCCACTCATATAAATAGGGGTTTATGTCTCACCCCATAACAACCATTACAACACACTTACATTAACTAATTCCATCATCTAAGTGAGAGTTACAAGTAAAAGATCAACATCCACACTTTATTCAATGGCTTCATCATCTCTCAACTCACGTAAGTCCAATGCTTTAATCTTTATGTCATGATATTATGAATTACATGATTACCATGATTATAATGTGTCTAACATGTAGTATCAAGAGCAAATATTTTTTTTTTCATATATATTAACATCCGTTTTTTGTTTATGTTTGATAACTAAAAGATTCATAATCTTTTGAATAGTGTATCAATAATTGGATAAATATATGAATATGATCCATATTGTTGTAATCATGTAATCAACTACTGCTAAGCATCATAATTTACTATGTTTTATGTTCCTGCCATTCACAATGATATAAGGAACCAATATATATTATCATGGTTAATTTGAACATTGAGATGATATTTACGTTGTTGTTATATATTATAATCAATTTGATCAATATATCTAGATCAAGATATATAACTATATGTTATTACGAGACATTAATCTTCATGAGCAATGATATTAAATAAAATTGACTTTCAATTTTAATATCTTGCAAATATAATGAAAGTAATGATGAAGATAAAAAAAAAATAAAAAATTTCTCCAACACTTACTTTTTGATGTTACGGTTCAACTCATTATGTTACTCGAAACCGTCTCATTTTTTTTTCAATATTACACGGTTACATTACATGTATTAACTGTGGTGATATTAGATTGCATGTTTTGACTTTTGTGATACTTAAGAAGTCTGAAACTCAAGTTTGATTTGTAAGTCGTAACTGAATTTGTATATATGTCACATTTTTTATTTTATGCATGAATAATTCTTACACACAAAACTTGTTGAATATATATATATATATATATATATATATATATATATATATATATATATATATATATATATATATATATAAAATAGATAGACGATACTCTCTGTTTTAAATAATTACTCATGCGTTATTTTATTATTGCCATCATGACTAAGCTAAATATATAGACAAATATGAAATGTTGAAATAAAGAAGTAAAATGCGATCATCATCAGCTTATCATTATTATGAATGGTTTATGTTGGTAACCACTTC
Organism: Rutidosis leptorrhynchoides; assembly: GCF_046630445.1. Taxonomy (NCBI): domain Eukaryota; kingdom Viridiplantae; phylum Streptophyta; class Magnoliopsida; order Asterales; family Asteraceae; genus Rutidosis; species Rutidosis leptorrhynchoides. The sequence goes on from NC_092340.1 coordinate 232,813,663, forward strand.
TGTTTTAATTATCATTCAAATTCAAATTCATTATGGATTATGAAAATTCAGAATTATGTAAATGACTAATTGTATAATTGATAGGCGTCCTGTATCGAAAATGATACAAGTGACTATATTGGTTTGCGTTAGAAATTCTACCTAATGACGCTTATTTGTTAAATTAAGTAATTTGCCAAATTTATAAAAAAGCATAAATATGTATACTGCCAAGTGGGAGAATGTTAGAATTATTATTTATTATTTATTATCATTATTATTTCTCACTCTTATGTCCTAACCATTTATGCTTAGACTTAATGATTAGACTTTTGAGGTGATCTTAATATAATCATTCTCATAATGAGTCTACACCATAATGAATTGCACGTAATTAGTCTTGATGGGAGACTATTAAGTTGCATACTCCATAATGCTAGGAGTTGATCTGAAATGTCCCGTTCTTATTGATTAAAAATGTTCCATATTAATTGATTTCGTTGCGAGGTTTTGACCTCTATATGAGATGTTTTTCAAAGACTGCATTCATTTTTAAAACAAACCATAACCTTTATTTCATAAATAAAGGTTTAAAAAGCTTTACGTAGATTATCAAATAATGATAATCTAAAATATCCTGTTTACACACGACCATTACATAATGGTTTACAATACAAATACGTTACATCGAAATCAGTTTCTTGAATGCAGTTTTTACACAATATCATACAAACATGGACTCCAAATCTTGTCCTTATTTTAGTATGCAACAGCGGAAACTCTTAGTATTCACCTGAGAATAAACATGCTTTAAACGTCAACAAAAATGTTGGTGAGTTATCGGTTTAACCTATATATATCAAATCATAACAATAGACCACAAGATTTTATATTTCAATACACATCCCATACATAGAGATAAAAATCATTCATATGGTGAACACCTGGTAACCGACGTTAACAAGATGCATATATAAGAATATCCCCATCATTCCGGGACACCCTTCGGATATGATATAAATTTCGAAGTACTAAAGCATCCGGTACTTTGGATGGGGTTTGTTAGGCCCAATAGATCTATCTTTAGGATTCGCGTCAATTAGGGTGTCTGTTCCCTAATTCTTAGATTACCAGACTTAATAAAAAGGGGCATATTCGATTTCGATAATTCAACCATAGAATGTAGTTTCACGTACTTGTGTCTATTTTGTAAATCATTTATAAAACCTGCATGTATTCTCATCCCAAAAATATTAGATTTTAAAAGTGGGACTATAACTCACTTTCACAGATTTTTACTTCGTCGAGAAGTAAGACTTGGCCACTGTTGATTCACGAACCTATAACAATATATACATATATATTAAAGTATGTTCAAAATATATTTACAACACTTTTAATATATTTTGATGTTTTAAGTTTATTAAGTCAGTTGTCCTCGTTAGTAACCTACAACTAGTTGTCCACAGTTAGATGTACAGAAATAAATCGATAAATATTATCTTGAATCAATCCACGACCCAGTGTATACGTATCTCAGTATTGATCACAACTCAAACTATATATATTTTGGAATCAACCTCAACCCTGTATAGCTAACTCCAACATTCACATATAGAGTGTCTATGGTTGTTCCGAAATATATATAGATGTGTCGACATGATAGGTCGAAACATTGTATACGTGTCTATGGTATCTCAAGATTACATAATATACAATACAAGTTGATTAAGTTATGGTTGGAATAGATTTGTTACCAATTTTCACGTAGCTAAAATGAGAAAAATTATCCAATCTTGTTTTACCCATAACTTCATTTTAAATCCGTTTTGAGTGAATCAAATTGCTATGTTTTCATATTGAACTCTATTTTATGAATCTAAACAGAAAAAGTATAGGTTTATAGTCGGAAAAATAAGTTACAAGTCATTTTTGTAAAGGTAGTCATTTCAGTCGAAAGAACGACGTCTAGATGACCATTTTAGAAAACATACTTCCACTTTGAGTTTAACCATAATTTTTGGATATAGTTTCATGTTCATAATAAAAATCATTTTCTCAGAATAACAACTTTTAAATCAAAGTTTATCATAGTTTTTAATTAACTAACCCAAAACAGCCCGCGGTGTTACTACGACGGCGTAAATCCGATTTTACGGTGTTTTTCGTGTTTCCAGGTTTTAAATCATTAAGTTAGCATATCATATAGATATAGAACATGTGTTTAGTTGATTTTAAAAGTCAAGTTAGAAGGATTAACTTTTATTTGCGAACAAGTTTAGAATTAACTAAACTATGTTCTAGTGATTACAAGTTTAAACCTTCGAATAAGATAGCTTTATATGTATGAATCGAATGATGTTATGAACATCATTACTACCTCAAGTTCCTTGGATAACCCTACTGGAAATGAGAAAAATAGATCTAGCTTCAAAGGATCCTTGGATGGCATGAAAGTTCTTGAAGCAGAATCATGACACGAAAACAATTTCAAATAAGATTTCCACTCGAAATAAGATTGTTATAGTTATAGAAATTGAATTAAAGTTTGAATATGATTATTACCTTGTATTAGAAAGATAACCTACTATAAGTAACAAAGGTTTCTTGATCTTGGATGATTACTTGGAATGAATTTAGAAAACTTGGAAGTAAACTTTCAATCATGGAAGTATTCTTGATTTTATGAAACTAGAACTTTTGGAATTTATGAAGAACACTTAGAACTTGAAGATAGAACTTGAGAGAGATCAATTAGATGAAGAAAATTGAAGAATAAAAGTGTTTGTAGGTGTTTTTAGTCGTTGGTGTATGGATTAGATATAAATGATATGTAATTTTATTTTCATGTAAATAAGTCATGAATGATTACTCATATTTTTGTAATTTTATGAGATATTTCATGCTAGTTACCAAATGATGGTTCCCACATGTGTTAGGTGACTCACATGGGCTACTAAGAGCTGATCATTGGAGTGTATATACCAATAGTACATACATCTAAAAGCTGTGTATTGTACGAGTACGAATACGGGTGCATACGAGTAGAATTGTTGATGAAACTGAACGAGGATGTAATTGTAAGCATTTTTGTTAAGTAGAAGTATTTTGATAAGTGTCTTTAAGTCTTTCAAAAGCGTATGAATACATATTAAAACACTACATGTATATACATTTTAAGTGAGTCGTTAAGTCATCGTTAGTCATTACATGTAAATGTTGTTTTGAAACCTTTAGGTTAACGATCTTGTTGAATGTTGTTAACCCATTGTTTATTATAACAAATGAGATGTTAAATTGTTATATTATCATGATATTATGATATATAATATATCTTAGTATGATGTATATACAGTTAAATGTCGTTACAACGATAATCGTTACATATATGTCTCGTTTCGAAATCATTAAGTTAGTAGTCTTATTTTTACATCTGTATTTCATTGTTAATACACTTAATAATATATTTACTTATCATTTAACATAATTAACCAAGTGTGTCAATATCTTAATATGATTCATATGTACCTAGTAAGACGTTGTTATAACGATAATCGTTATATATATCGTTTTCGAGTTTCTTAAATTAATAGTCTCATTTTTATGTATATAACTCATTGTTAAAATACCTAATGAGATACATACTTATAATAAAATCATGTTAACTATATATATAACCATATATATGTCATCGTATAGTTTTTACAAGTTTTAACGTTCGTGAATCACCGGTCAACTTGGGTGGTCAATTGTCTATATGAAACCTATTTCAATTAATCAAGTCTTAACAAGTTTGATTGATTAACATGTTGGAAACACTTAATCATGTAAATAACAATTTCATTTAATATATATATAAACATGGAAAAGTTCGGGTCACTACAGTACCTACCCGTTAAATAAATTTCGTCCCGAAATTTTAAGCAGTTGGAGGTGTTGACGTATCTTCTGGAAATAAATGCGGGTATTTCTTCTTCATCTGATCTTCTCATTCCCAGGTGAACTCGGGTCCTCTACGAGCATTCCATCGAACCTTAACAATTGGTATCTTGTTTTGCTTAAGTCTTTTAACCTCACGATCCAATATTTCGACGGGTTCTTCGATAAATTGAAGTTTTTCGTTGATTTGGATTTCATCTAACGGAATAGTGAGATCTTCTTTAGCAAAACATTTCTTCAAATTCGAGACGTGGAAAGTGTTATGTACAGCCGCGAGTTGTTGAGGTAACTCAAGTCGGTAAGGTACTGGTCCGACACGATCAATAATCTTGAATGGTCCAATATACCTTGCATTTAATTTCCCTCGTTTACCAAATCGAACAACGCCTTTCCAAGGTGCAACTTTAAGCATGACCATCTCTCCAATTTCAAATTCTATATCTTTTCTTTTAATGTCAGCGTAGCTCTTTTGTCGACTTTGGGCGGTTTTCAACCGTTGTTGAATTTGAATGATCTTCTCGGTAATTTCTTGTATTATCTCCGGACCCGTAATCTGTCTATCCCCCACTTCACTCCAATAAATCGGAGACCTGCACTTTCTACCATAAAGTGCTTCAAACGGCGCCATCTCAATGCTTGAATGGTAGCTGTTGTTGTAGGAAAATTCTGCTAACGGTAGATGTCGATCCCAACTGTTTCCAAAATCAATAACACATGCTCGTAGCATGTCTTCAAGTGTTTGTATCGTCCTTTCGCTCTGCCCATCAGTTTGTGGATGATAGGCAGTACTCATGTCTAGACGAGTTCCTAATGCTTGCTGTAATGTCTGCCAGAATCTTGAAATAAATCTGCCATCCCTATCAGAGATAATAGAGATTGGTATTCCATGTCTGGAGACGACTTCCTTCAAATACAGTCGTGCTAACTTCTCCATCTTGTCATCTTCTCTTATTGGCAGGAAGTGTGCTGATTTGGTGAGACGATCCACTATTACCCAAATAGTATCAAAACCACTTGCAGTCCTTGGCAATTTAGTGATGAAATCCATGGTAATGTTTTCCCATTTCCATTCCGGGATTTCGGGTTGTTGAAGTAGACCTGATGGTTTCTGATGCTCAGCTTTGACCTTAGAACACGTCAAACATTCTCCTACGTATTTAGCAACATCGGCTTTCATACCCGACCACCAAAAATGTTTCTTGAGATCCTTGTACATCTTCCCCGTTCCAGGATGTATTGAGTATCTGGTTTTATGAGCTTCTCTAAGTACCATTTCTCTCACATCTCCAAATTTTGGTACCCAAATCCTTTCAGCCCTATACCGGGTTCCGTCTTCCCGAATATTAAGATGCTTCTCCGATCCTTTGGGTATTTCATCCTTTAAATTTCCCTCTTTTAAAATTCCTTGTTGCGCCTCCTTTATTTGAGTAGTAAGGTTATTGAGAATCATTATATTCATAGATTTTACTCGAATGGGTTCTCTGTCCTTCCTGCTCAAGGCGTCAGCTACCACATTTGCCTTCCCCGGGTGGTAACGAATGTCAAAGTCGTAATCATTCAACAATTCAATCCACCTGCGCTGTCTCATGTTCAGTTGTTTCTGATTAAATATGTGTTGAAGACTTTTGTGGTCGGTATATATAATACTTTTGACCCCATATAAGTAGTGCCTCCAAGTCTTTAATGCAAAAATAACCTCGCCTAATTCCAAATCATGCGTCGTATAATTTTTCTCGTGAATCTTCAATTGTCTAGACGCATAAGCAATCAACTTCGTTCGTTGCATTAATACACAACCGAGACCTTGCTTTGATGCGTCACAATAAATCACAAAATCATCATTCCCTTCAGGCAATGACAATATAGGTGCCGTAGTTAGCTTTTTCTTCAATAACTGAAACGCTTTCTCTTGTTCATCCTTCAATTCAAATTTCTTCCCTTTATGCGTTAATGCAGTCAAGGGTTTTGCTATTCTGGAAAAGTCTTAGATGAACCTTCTGTAGTAACCAGCTAGTCCTAAAAACTGGCGTATGTGTTTCGGAGTTTTCGGGGTTTTCCACTTTTCAACAGTTTCTATCTTTGCCGGATCCACCTTAATACCTTTTTTGTTCACTATGTGACCGAGGAATTGAACTTCTTCCAACCAAAATGCACACTTTAAAAATTTAGCGTACAATTCTTCCTTCCTCAATACTTCTAACACCTTTCTCAAATGTTCACCGTGTTCTTGGTCATTCTTTGAGTAAATAAGTATGTCATCAATGAAAACAATGACAAACTTGTCAAGGTATGGTCCACACATTCGGTTCATAAGGTCCATGAACACAGCTGGTGAATTAGTTAAACCAAACGGCATGACCATAAACTCGTAATGACCGTAACGTGTTCTGAAAGCAGTCTTTGGAATATCATCTTCTTTCACCCGCATTTGATGATACCCGGAACGTAAGTCAATCTTTGAATAAACAGACGAGCCTTGTAGTTGATCAAATAAGTCATCGATTCTCGGTAGTGGGTAGCGGTTCTTGATGGTAAGTTTGTTCAACTCTCGGTAGTCGATACACAACCTGAATGTACCATCTTTCTTCTTGACAAACAAAACAGGAGCTCCCCACGGTGATGTGCTTGGTCGAATGAAACCACGCTCTAAAAGTTCTTGTAATTGGCTTTGCAGTTCTTTCATCTCGCTGGGTGCGAGTCTGTAAGGAGCACGAGCTATTGGTGCAGCTCCTGGTACAAGATCTATTTGAAATTCAACGGATCGATGTGGGGGTAATCCCGGTAATTCTTTCGGAAATACATCGGGAAATTCTTTTGCGACGGAAACATCATTGATGCTCTTTTCTTCAGTTTGTACTTTCTTGACGTGTGCTAGAACAGCATAGCAACCTTTTCTTATTAGTTTTTGTGCCTTCAAATTACTAATAAGATGTAGCTTCGTGTTGCCCTTTTCTCCGTACACCATTAAGGGTTTTCCTTTTTCTCGTATAATGTGAATTGCATTTTTGTAACAAACGATCTCTGCTTTCACTTCTTTCAACCAGTCCATACCGATTATCACATCAAAACTCCCTAACTCTACTGGTATCAAGTCAATCTTAAATGTTTCGCTAACCAGTTTAATTTCTCGATTCCGACATATATTATCTGCTGAAATTAATTTACCATTTGCTAATTCGAGTAAAAATTTACTATCCAACGGCGTCAATGTACAACTTAATTTAGCACAAAAATCTCTACTCATATAGCTTCTATCCGCACCCGAATCAAATAAAACGTAAGCAGATTTATTGTCAATAAGAAACGTACCCGTAACAAGCTCCGGGTCTTCCTGTGCCTCTGCCGCATTAATATTGAAAACTCTTCCGCGGTCTTGTCCATTCGTGTTCTCCTGGTTCGGGCAATTTCTAATAATGTGGCCCGATTTTCCACATTTATAACAAACTACATTGGCATAACTTGCTTCGACACTACTTGCTCCGCCATTACTCGTTCCGACATCATTTGTTCCTTTCGTTCTGTTAACCCCTGGTCCGTAGACCTCACACTTCGCCGCGCTATGACCATTTCTTTTACACTTGTTGCAAAATTTGGTGCAGAACCCCGAGTGATACTTTTCACACCTTTGGCATAGCTGCTTCTGATTGTTGTTGTTGTTGCGGTTGTTATTGTTGTTGGGATGATTGTTGTAGTTGCTGTTGTTGTTGTTGTTGTTGTTGTTGTTGTTGTTGTTGTTGTTGTTGTTGTTGGACCGTTTGTTGTAGTTGCGATTGATGTTGCGATTGTTGGGATAATTGTTGCGATTATTATTGTAATTGCTGTTGTTGTTGTGTTGGTGATTCTTATCACCGTTTTCCGCCCACTTTCTTTTGACTTGCTTCACATTGGCCTCTTCAGCCGTCTGTTCTTTAATTCTTTCCTCAATCTGGTTCACTAGTTTGTGAGCCATTCTACATGCCTGTTGTATGGAGGCGGGCTCATGTGAACTTATATCTTCTTGGATTCTTTCTGGTAATCCTTTCACAAATGCGTCGATCTTCTCTTCCTCATCTTCGAATGCTCCAGGACACAATAGGCACAATTCTGTGAATCGTCTTTCGTACGTGGTAATATCAAATCCTTGGGTTCGTAACCCTCTAAGTTCTGTCTTGAGCTTATTGACCTCGGTTCTGGGATGGTACTTCTCGTTCATCAAGTGCTTGAATGCTGACCACGGTAGTGCGTAAGCATCATCTTGTCCCACTTGCTCTAGATAGGTATTCTACCATGTTAACGCAGAACCTGTGAAGGTATGCGTAGCGTACTTCACTTTGTCCTCTTCAGTACACTTACTTATGGCAAACACTGATTCGACCTTCTCGGTCCACCGTTTCAATCCGATCGGTCCTTCGGTTCCATCAAATTCCAAAGGTTTGCAGGCAGTGAATTCTTTGTAGGTGCATCCTACACGATTTCCTGTACTGCTAGATCCAAGGTTATTATTGGTATGTAGCGCAGCCTGTACTGCGGCTATGTTTGAAGCTAGAAAAGTACGGAATTCCTCTTCATTCATATTCACGGTGTGTCGAGTAGTCGGTGCCATTTCCTTCAAAATAGTCAAATGGAACAAGTTAATCATACAGAATATTAAGAGTAGTTAATAGTATTTTGTAGCATAATATGAACTCATTTATAAAAGCTTTTTCTTCATATTAGCGATTTATAAGTTTAAATTCGGGTAGTACCTACCCGTTAAGTTCATACTTAGTAGCTAATATACAATTCAACTACTACAATTCTATATGAAAAACTGATTATAATAATATTTCGCGTTCAAACTTTTATACAATATTTTACAAACTTACAATACCGCTTATTTTACATAAAGCATGAAATATAGCACACAATAACTTTGATACAAGATAGTTGTGAAGATAATTCTAGCTAGTACACAAGTCGTTCAGCAAAGGCAATAAAGACACGTAATTCATACGTCCAGAAACAAGTCATGCATTCTGGTTTTACTAGGACTACTTCCCATCCTTGGTCTTGTGGAACATAACCGTTATGGCCATTGATAAGACAGCGTGTTGTAACATCGTCAAAGGGACGAGGGTTACGTAATGACCAACAGTCTCGTAATAACCTAAAAACTTCATTTCTTACCCCAATTACCGACTCCGTCACTTGTGGGAACGTTTTGTTTAATAGCTCTAGCCCGATGTTCTTTTTCTCACTTTGGTGAGAAGCGAACATTACTAACCCGTAAGCATAGCATGCTTCTTTATGTTGCATGTTAGTCGCTTTTTCTAAATCATGAAGTCCTATATTCGGATACATTGAGTCAAAATAATTTCTTAACCCGTTGCGTAAAATAGCATTTGGGTTCCCCGCAATATCTGCGTCAAAGTAAACACATCGTAACTTATGGGTATCCCAATGTGATATCCCCCATCTTTCAAACGAAAGTCTCTTATAAACCAAGACATTCTTGGAACGTTCTTCGAATGTCTTACAAACTGATCTCGCCTTAAATAGTTGTGCCGAGAAATTCTGACCGACTCTAGACATCAATCATGTCTCCGGGTAGGTCTCTTAAAATATTGGGTTGTCTATCCATTTTGTGTTTTTAAACTGTAAAATAGACAAGAGTTAGATTCATAAAAAAATACTTATTAATACAAGCAATTTTTACATATATCATAAAGCATAAGCACACTATATTACATATATTACACCACACGAATACAACTATCTTATTCCGACTCGCTCGTTTCTTCTTCTTCGGTTTTGGTTCGTTTTGCCAAGTTTCTAGGGATATATGATGTTTCCCTAATACTAGCTGTCGTTTTCCACAACGGTTTAGAAAAACCTGGTGGTTTAGAGGTTCCCGGGTCATTGTTACAACTTAAGGACTTCGGGGGTTGACGATACATATAAAGTTCATCGGGGTTGGAATTAGATTTCTCTATTTTTATGCCCTTTCCTTTATTATTTTCTTTTGCTTTTTTAAATTCAGTTGGGGTAATTTCTATAACATCATCGGAATTCTCGTCGGAATCCGATTCATTGGAGAATTGGTAATCCTCCCAATATTTTGCTTCCTTGGCGGAAACACCATTGACCATAATTAACCTTGGTCGGTTGGTTGAGGATTTTCTTTTACTTAACCGTTTTATTATTTCCCCCACCGGTTCTATTTCCTCCTCCGGTTCCTCCTCTTCCGGTTCTGATTCTTCTTCCGGTTCTGATTCTTCTTCCGGTTCCTCTTCGGGAACTTGTGAATTAGTTCAATATATATTCGACTCTTCGTTATTATTAGGTGAGTCAATGGGATTTGTGCTAGAGGTAGACATCTATCACACAGTATCAAACATGTTAAGAGATTAATATATCACATAATATATACATGTTAATAATATATAGTTTCCAACAAAAATGTTAAGCAATCATTTTTAAAGAAAACACGGTCGAAGTCCAGACTCACTAATGCATCCTAACAAACTCGATAAGACACACTAATGCAAATTTTCTGGTTCTCTAAGTCCAACGCTCTGATACCAACTGAAATGTCCCGTTCTTATTGATTAAAAACGTTCCATATTAATTGATTTCATTGCGAGGTTTTGACCTCTATATGAGACGTTTTTCAAAGACTGTATTCATTTTTAAAACAAACCATAACCTTTATTTCATAAATAAAGGTTTAAAAAGCTTTACGTAGATTATCAAATAATGATAATCTAAAATATCCTGTTTACACGCGACCATTACATAATGGTTTACAATACAAATATGTTACATCGAAATCAGTTTCTTGAATGCAGTTTTTACACAATATCATACAAACAAGGACTCCAAATCTTGTCCTTATTTTAGTATGCAACAGCGGAAGCTCTTAGTATTCACCTGAGAATAAACATGCTTTAAACGTCAACAAAAATGTTGGTGAGTTATAGGTTTAACCTATATATATCAAATCATAACAATAGACCACAAGATTTCATATTTCAATACACATCCCATACATAGAGATAAAAATCATTCATATGGTGAACACCTGGTAACCGACATTAACAAGATGCATATATAAGAATATCCCCATCATTCCGGGACACCCTTCGGATATGATATAAATTTCGAAGTACTAAAGCATCCGGTACTTTGGATGAGGTTTGTTAGGCCCAATAGATCTATCTTTAGGATTCGCGTCAATTAGGGTGTCTGTTCCCTAATTCTTAGATTACCAGACTTAATAAAAAGGGGCATATTCGATTTCGATAATTCAACCATAGAATGTAGTTTCACGTACTTGTGTCTATTTTGTAAATCATTTATAAAACCTGCATGTATTCTCATCCCAAAAATATTAGATTTTAAAAGTGGGACTATAACTCACTTTCACAGATTTTTACTTCGTTGGGAAGTAAGACTTGGCCACTGGTTGATTCACGAACCTATAACAATATATACATATATATCAAAGTATGTTCAAAATATATTTACAACACTTTTAATATATTTTGATGTTTTAAGTTTATTAAGTCAGCTGTCCTCGTTAGTAACTTACAACTAGTTGTCCACAGTTAGATGTACAGAAATAAATCGATAAATATTATCTTGAATCAATCCACGACCCAGTGTATACGTATCTCAGTATTGATCACAACTCAAACTATATATATTTTGGAATCAACCTCAACCCTGTATAGCTAACTCCAACATTCACATATAGAGTGTCTATGGTTGTTCCGAAATATATACAGATGTGTCGAAACATTGTATACATGTCTATGGTATCTCAAGATTACATAATATACAATACAAGTTGATTAAGTTATGGTTGGAATAGATTTGTTACCAATTTTCACGTAGCTAAAATGAGAAAAATTATCCAATCTTGTTTTACCCATAAATTCTTCATTTTAAATCCGTTTTGAGTGAATCAAATTGCTATGGTTTTATATTGAACTCTATTTTATGAATCTAAACAGAAAAAGTATATGTTTATAGTTGGAAAAATAAGTTACAAGTCGTTTTTGTAAAGGTAGTCATTTCAGTCGAAAGAACGACGTCTAGATGACCATTTTAGAAAACATACTTCCACTTTGAGTTTAACCATAATTTTTGGATATAGTTTCATGTTCATAATGAAAATCATTTTCTCAGAATAACAACTTTTAAATCAAAGTTTATCATAGTTTTTAATTAACTAACCCAAAACAGCCCGCGGTGTTACTACGACGGCGTAAATCCGGTTTTACGGTGTTTTCCGTGTTTTCAGGTTTTAAATCATTAAGTTAGCATATCATATAGATATAGAACATGTATTTAGTTGATTTTAAAAGTCAATTTAGAAGGATTAACTTTTATTTGCGAACAAGTTTAGAATTAACTAAACTATGTTCTAGTGATTACAAGTTTAAACCTTCGAATAAGATAGCTTTATATATATGAATCAAATGATGTTATGAACATCATTACTACCTCAAGTTCCTTGGATAAACCTACTGGAAATGAGAAAAATAGATCTAGCTTCAAAGGATCTTTGGATGGCTTGAAAGTTCTTGAAGCAGAATCATGACACGAAAACAATTTCAAGTAAGATTTCCACTCGAAATAAGATTGTTATAGTTATAGAAATTGAATTAAAGTTAGAATATGATTATTACCTTGTATTAGAAAGATAACCTACTGTAAGTAACAAAGGTTTCTTGATCTTGGATGATTACTTGAAATGGATTTAGAAAACTTGGAAGTAAACTTGCAATCTTGAAAGTATTCTTGATTTTATGAAACTAGAACTTTTGGAATTTATGAAGAACACTTAGAACTTGAAGATAGAACTTGAGAGAGATCAATTAGATGAAGAAAATTGAAGAATGAAAGTGTTTGTAGGTGTTTTTGGTCGTTGGTGTATGGATTAGATATAAAGGATATGTAATTTTGTTTTCATGTAAATAAGTCATGAATGATTACTCATATTTTTGTAATTTTATGTGATATTTCATGCTAGTTGCCAAATGATGGTTCCCACATATGTTAGGTGACTCACATGTGCTGCTAAGAGCTGATCATTGGAGTGTATATACCAATAGTACATACATCTAAAAGCTGTGTATTGTACGAGTATGAATACGGGTGCATACGAGTAGAATTGTTGATGAAACTGAATGAGGATGTAATTGTAAGCATTTTTGTTAAGTAGAAGTATTTTGATAAGTGTCTTGAAGTCTTTCAAAAGTGTATGAATACATATTAAAACACTACATGTATATACATTTTAACTGAGTCGTTAAGTCATCGTTAGTCGTTACATGTAAATGTTATTTTGAAACCTTTAGGTTAACGATCTTGTTGAATGTTGTTAACCCATTGTTTATTATAACAAATGAGATGTTAAATTGTTATATTATCATGATATTATGATATATAATATATCTTAGTATGATGTATATACAGTTAAATGTCGTTACAACGATAATCGTTACATATATGTCTCGTTTCGAAATCATTAAGTTAGTAGTCTTATTTTTACATATGTATTTCATTGTTAATACACTTAATAATATATTTACTTATCATTTAACATAATTAACCAAGTGTATCAATATCTTAATATGATTCATATGTACCTAGTAAGACGTTGTTATAACGATAATCGTTATATATATCGTTTTCGAGTTTCTTAAGTTAATAGTCTCATTTTTATGTATATAACTCATTGTTAAAATACCTAATGAGATACATACTTATAATAAAATCATGTTAACTATATATATAACCATATATATGTCATCGTATAGTTTTTACAAGTTTTAACGTTCGTGAATCACCGGTCAACTTGGGTGGTCAATTGTCTATATGAAACCTATTTCAATTAATCAAGTCTTAACAAGTTTGATTGCTTAACATGTTGGAAACACTTAATCATGTAAATAATAATTTCATTTAATATATATATATATAAACATGGAAAAGTTCGGGCCACTACATGATCCCTAGCTTGTCCATTCATATAAATAGGGGTTTATGTCTCACCCCATAACAACCATTAAAACACACTTACATTCACTAATTCCATCATCTAAGTGAGAGGTACAAGTAGAAGATCAACATCCACACTTTATTCAATGGCGTCATCATCTCTCAACTCATGTAAGTCCAATGCTTTAATCTTTATGTCATGATATTATGAATTACATGATTACCATGATTATGATGTGTCTAACAGTCTCATCAAAACGAGGCGAACCAGTTAAAGATTTCCTCCAGGAAGGTGTAGGATCGGTGTCGATCAGATTCGGTATTTCTGATATCGAACTAGCAGCCGCGTACGCCGGCGGCGGCAACACCGTATCACCGCCAAGCTCTGATTGTCCGAAAATCGATTGTGAATTTGAAGTGAGTAAGTGATCATTTGAAAAAATTAGTCAAGTAGCGTGTCGGGTCGATAATCCATATTTTATATCCCTAGTGGTGGTCAAACTAGTCTGACCACCAAATGCGAAAATCCCCAATTTGAGCCCGGTGGCATGCTAATAACATAAAAGCTATCATTAATGCCGCTACAACCGAAGCAACAATAACGGCTATTTTAACGCTAGACTTATCATAAAAGCTATCATTATAGTGAAGAATCTCTGGTTTGCGCCCGTGGAGTAAACCCTTCTCCGTGTTTTGGAGTTAGGATATAACCACGTTAAATCTCGTGTCGTTTAATTATCGTTATGCTTTATTTTATCGTTTATCGTTCGTGAGTTTGGTGATTGGTTTAAATCACCGGTCTTGTTTGGGCCCATAAATTCCTAACAAGTGGTATCAAGAGCTCATGGTTTCGAGTGGTAGTGATGGCGATTTGAAAGCATGGTGAACGAACGACTAGTTTTGTACAACATGTATCGAGATCAAAGGGCTTAGTTGAAGAGATCGCGAAGAACTCACGGGTATGTTTATGTACTCATGAGATAATCTATTAAAATTGGTCTATGATTATAATAGGTTATCGTGGTGGTTTACGGTGGTAACGGAGTCGGTGTTCGGATCGATAGGTTTTGTTGTAGAAGAGAGATTTTTTCAGCATTAGGAAATCTGGCGCAACTGTGGTAGAAAATTCGTACCAGTTTCATTAACGGTTGGATTTCCATGATGTTTTAACCGTAGGTTGTCGACTCACTGATCTGGTGGTGTACCAAATTTGAAAGTGATCAGACAGTTGGATTGGGAGATACGATTTTACGAATTTGCAGTAACTCGGTTTGGGGTTTAATTGCAGAGCTGTGGTCGAAAATTCATAAAGGGTACGTTAATCGTCGGATCGTCTTGAAACTTTTTCTGTAGGTGTTAGACATGTAGGTCTAAAACATATCCAAAATTCGTAGCGATCGGACCGTTCAATTTGGAGTTATATTTTTTCGAATTTTGCAGCCGCCAGGAAAAACCCTTTTAGTGTTTGTTTGTGCAGCTGTGCGAGAAAATTAATTGTGGGTTCGTCTACCGTTGGATCGACTTGATTTTTGGCCTGGTAATGCTACACACATATATCTAGTTGTGGTAAAAATTCTAGGTTCATCGGACCGTTGGATTTTCAGGTATGATTTTTCGAATTTGGATAGTTTCAGGGTTGAACTTTTTCGGGTTTGATGACGCGAGTGCGAGATGGTTTTTTGTCTCGTGAAACTTAGAACGATATGACCTGTGTTTTTTCGGGGATGTGAGTTTGTTATGGGAGCTCAGGAGGTTATTTTTATCTCGGGTTAGAGCAATTGGATAACGAACAAGATGCATCGAGTCGAAGTCGATAGTGAGATTTATCGGGGAAGTTTGTTGCTTGCGTGGTTATGAAACTGGGTGACCAAGCGTATGGTCGGATATTCCAAGATGATTGGGATATTATGGAAATTCAGCTTCCTAGGATCGTTGAGGGTGTCGAGAACTCGGTTGAGTTTAGTAATCGACGGAAGTTATCGAGCTAGTGGGAGTTAGTCAACTAGTAGAGTGGTGGAGATAATTATTCGACGTTGTTCTTCAAAGTTCTCATGATAAGTTTGATGATTCCGGGTAACACTAGGGCTTCGAGTACTTGTTTTACTCTCCGATGGCTAAGAAATTTGCGACTGACTGATGGTACGAACCAAGTTTCTTCTCGAGTAGCCGCGGTTTTATTTCTTACTCGTACAGTGGGAGCGTGCTTGGGATGAGAAGATGGGTTTATGAAATTCATAGATATGAGGAAGTCAGTGTATCAGCGAGAAAGTGGAAATTTGAAAGTTAGTAGATTTCGAGGTTGTGACTGTGTTCTCACTAGAGCCTTGATGAAGAGTCTACGAGGGCGTTTGTTGGATTTTCTGATTGCTGGAAAAGAAAATCATAGATAGACGGTGAAATCCTGTACGAGGGTGATCATTGACATGTGTGTTCGGGATTGGACATGTCTAGAGTGATCGGTGAGGCGGTGTAGTCTCATGAAGAATCCTTTAATTGAAGAGTCGCATACTTCAATTGGTCTTCAGGTGTAAGAAGATGATCTTCGTGTTAGAAGATGGTGGCGATAGAAACCGAGATGGCCCACGCTAATAACTATGAGATTGGATTATCGCTCAGCGGTGTTTTTTGGTGTCGAAAGACTTCACTTGCTCGTAGGATAACGAGTAAAGTGCGGCGTGATTCGGGTGTCTCATCCGGCGGTATCAAAAGGAGTTGGTTATCAGCTAATCTGGAGTTATTGTGGGTTGTTGAAGAAACATAGTGACGGGTTGGCGAAGGTTGTGTTTAGATTATCCTTCAAGTGGGAGATTGTTGGTTGTGTGAAGGATATCAAAACAACAAAGAAAAAAAGGCTGATTTGGATTTTGCAGTGGAGGCGTGGCGCGGCCCTTCCTGGGCGCGGCGCGGCTAGGGCCTGAACGGGCAGAAAATTCTAGAATCGAGTTCTCTTGTTCCCTAAGTTGTTTCCTTGCCTATATAAACATCTCCTTGTAACCCTAACATGTGTGCACGACAATTATAGTGAAGAATCTCTGGTTTGCGCCAGTGGAGTAAACCCTTCTTCGTGTTTTGGAGTTGGGATATAACCACGTTAAATCTCGTGTCGTTGACATTTATCGTTATGCTTTATTTTATCGTTTATCGTTCGTGGGTTTGGTGATTGGTTTAAATCACCGGTCTTGTTTGGGTCCATAAATTGTTAACATTTCGGGGATCTTACCGTTGAAGTTATTATTAGATAAATCAAGAGTTTCAAGTTGTTTGGTCAACTCATTTGGTAATTCACCCGATAAACCATCGTTTCCAAGGTTTAATAATTTAAGCGTTTTGAAGTTGCCTATATCAGACGATGATATGCCCGTTAATGTATTATGTGAAAGATCAAGAAACTCGAACAGTGGATACGGGGATAATTCTATCAAAGATTTTTCTTGTGAACCTTGAAGAGGAATTTGACCCTTAAGCCGGTTTTTCGAAAGGTCAAATAGGTCAAAGTCATTGAAGTGAATAACCCGGGTGGAATTGTCCCGTCAAACTCGTTCATGTTTAGGTCAAGAAAAGTCAAACTTGGGGATGATATTAGAATGAGAGTGTTGGTTGAATGTGAAATGTCCCGTTCATATTGATTATATACGTTCCATATTAATTGATTTCGTTGCGAGGTTTTGACCTCTATATGAGACGTTTTTTAAAGACTGCATTCATTTTTAAAACAGCCATAACCTTTATTTTATCAATAAGGTTTTAAAAGCATTACTTAGGTTATTAAATAATGATAATCTAAAATATACTGTTTACACATGACCATTACATAATGGTTTACAATAGAAATATATTACATCGACATATGTTTCTTGAATGCAGTTTTTACACAATATCATACAAACATGGACTCCAAATCTTGTCCTTATTTAGTATGCAACAGCGGAAGCTCTTAGTATTCACCTGAGAATAAACATGCTTTAAACATCAACAAAAATGTTGGTGAGTTATATGTTTAACCTATATATATCAAATCGTAACAATAGACCACAAGATTTCATATTTCAATACACATCCCATACATAGAGATAAAACTCATTCATATGGTGAACACCTGGTAATCGACATTAACAAGATGCATATATAAGAATATCCCCATCATTCCGGGACACCCTTCGGATATGATATAAATTTCGAAGTACTAAAGCATCCGGTACTTTGGATGGGGTTTGTTAGGCCCAATAGATCTATCTTTAGGATTCGCGTCAATTAGTAGATCGGTTTACTGATTCTTAGGTTACCAAGCAAAAGGGGAATATTCGGCTTCGATTATTCACCCATATAATGTAGTTTCAATTACTTGTGTCTATTTCATAAAACATTTATAAAACTGCATGTATTCTCATCCCAAAATATTAGATTTTAAAAGTGGGACTATAACTCACTTTCACAGATATTTCCTTCCTCGGAAATAAGACTTGGCCACGGATCGATTCACGAACCTATACAAATATATACATATATATCAAAGTATGATCAAAATATAATTACAACCATTTTTATTATGTTTTAAAGATTTGAGTGTATTAAGTCAGCTGTCCTCGTTATTAACCTACAACTAGTTGTCCACAGTTAGATGTACAGAAATAAATCGATATATATTATCTTGAATCAATCCACGACCCAGTGTATACACGTCTCAGTCTAGATCACAACTCAAAGTATATATATTTTTGGAATCAACCTCAACCCTGTATAGCTAACTCCAACATTACTGCATATAGAGTGTCTATGGTTGTTCCAAATAATATATATACATGGGTCGATATGATATGTCAAAACATTTGCATACGTGTCTATGGTATCCCAAGATTACATAATATATTAGAATACATGTATAATACAATATAAGTTAGCTAGGATATGATTTGTATAGATTTGTTAAACATTTCCCGTAGCTAAAAAGATCAAAAATATCAAATTTTGTTTTACCTATAACTTCTTAATTTTAAATCCGTTTTGAGTGAATAAAATTGCTATGGTTTCATATTGAACTCTAATTTAAGAATCCAAACAGAAAAAGTATAGGTTTATAGTTGGAAATTTAAGTTACATGTCAATTACTAAAGAGGTAGTCATTTCCGTCGAAAGAACGACATCTTGATGACCATTTTGAAAAACATACTTTCACTTTGAGTTTAACCAAGATTTTGGATATAGTTTCATGTTCATATGAAAAATCATTTTCCCAGAATGTGACGACCCTGTCCTTATCCACCTGGACGAAGTCATCAACATTTGGTCCCATTGCGATGATCGACTCCAAGTAATGTCCTTAAAATGAGCAAATGCACAGCGAAAGACTTAATTCGTACCTGAGAATAAACATGCTTAAAAGTGTCAATCAAAAGGTTGGTGAGTTCATAGGTTTATCATAACAATCATTTCCATATATTAATAGACCACAAGATTTCATAATCATAAACATAATACACTCGCGAGTGTATGTAAAGCATTCTAAGTGGTTGAGCACTTGGTAACCATACTTAACTATTAATCAACGTCGCATATTCCCTTTATTATGAAATCTCACTACACCGTACCAAGTGTAGTCACGAAATGAAGTACTGTGCAACCGTTGAATACTGATCGTCCAGTCCGGTTGGGGTTGTCTGGCCCGATAGATCTATCAACAGGATTCGCGTTTACAATACCACATGTAAATAGTAGTTACCAAGCTACAGGGAAGTATGCCAGTGGTACAACTCAACGTAGAATATATTTTAAGTACTTGTGTCTATTTCGTAAACATTTATAAAAGCAGCGCATGTATTCTCAGCCAAAAAATATATATTGCAAAAGCAATTAAAAAGGGAGCAAATGAAACTCACATACTGTATTTTGTAGTAAAAATACATATGACGACATTGAACAAGTATAGGGTTGGCCTTGAATTCACGAACCTATATCAATTATATTTATATCAAAACCTATAATGAACATATAATAGTATTCAATTCGGTTTATATTTATTAATCATATAATATATTACTTATTTAAAATAATAATGTATTTATTATTTCAAAGTTTATATATAATATATATATATATATATATATATATATATATATATATATATATATATATATATATATGTTGTTTTGGTATTAAAATAGTAAATTAGATATACTTATGATATATGTAATAACTATATTATTATTTTTATATAAATATCTTTTATTTGTAAAAATAATTATATTACTACTAAAATAATGATAATAAAAATAATAATGTTAATAATAATAATAAAAAAATTAATCATAATAATGATAATAATATTAAAAATGATTCTTTTACTAAAACTGATAATTTTAAGAATAATGTTATTTTAATAATAATGTTAATACTAGTAATGATGATAATAAAAATGGTAATTTTAATACTTATTTTCTTAATAATGATAATAATATTAATAATAATACTTATATTAATAATGATAATGATAATAATAATAATAATAATTTTTATTATAATATTAATTAGATAAAAAAATAATGATAATATTAGTAATAATAGAGTTATATATATATTTATTCATATTTTTATAATTTATAAACTTTGTATATACATACACACGTACACATACTTGTATGAGATCGATAAGTTAATTACCCTAACCAATTTAATATTTTTAACCGAGTTGTAATACATAACATGTTCATACATATAATTATATATTATAACTAACTGAAATCAAAAGTTTAAAATATGATATATACCCTTGGAAAAACGATTGAGACATACGAGTGTTCGATAATAGTAGTCCAATAAGTCTAGTCCAACAATAACTAATTCAAAGGTCCAAGAACTCGGCCCGTGTAATGGTTTAGTGGACTGCTGCCCAATAGGTATTTTAGTCCAACCGGAATAGAACAAGATTGGGCCTTGCACAGCCCAAACATTAGCAGCCCAAAGAAATAAAATAAATAAATCGATCAGATACAGCTAGCTGGATTCCATCAACTTCAATCATCAAACTTTATATACCATCTTTCATTGTCATCATTATTCATCGTTATAGTCACTGTTGCAGATTTCGATGTTGGAGTTTGATTGAAACAAAAAGCCAAAAGTATAGCAGAAACTGCAACCTCGTAACAGACAGGAATTCGAAGTAGTTGTAGTCAATAAAAAAATCATAATAGAAGGTAGCAGCAACAAACGGTAGCGGTGATAGTTTAAAGTGGTTGCAGGTTCGATATAGAAAAATGAAAAGAAAGAGAATAAGAAAACAGTAGCGTGAGCAGTGGGTTTTGAGCTGAATGATGATGTCGTTGTTGGTGACATAAAAGAAGGGTTTCTGTGTGGGTTTCAATGGTGATCCTATAATCATAACAGTCAAGAAGAAGATAATTGCAGTAACATTCAACAATAGGTGTTTGTTCGAAACATGGGACAACCAGCACGTTTTTGTGAGGTTTAAAGTGGTAGTTTAGGGTTTTCGCAAATAGTAACAGAATATCGAAGTTGCAGGTTTGATTCGAGCTAGTAATAAAAGAGAAAAAAAACTAATTTTATTATTTGCAGCAGTTTAAAAGTGGGTTCTTGAGGGTTATTCTTGGATAGAAAGACGATAAAAAGAAATAATGGTAGGAGATAGTGATTCAATCAAGAGAGAGAGAGAGTGGCGTTCCATGATTGTGATAACCGGTGAGGGTGGTGTGATGACCCGGAAATTTTCGACCAAATTTAAACTTAATCTTATATGATTTCGATACGATAAGCAAAGTCTGTTAAACTGAATCTCAAAATTCTTGAACTATTCAATTACCTTTCGTTTATTCACGATGATGCATGAATAATTATATGTAAATAGATACATATACTATAACTTGAAAACGTAACTAAGTGTTGGGTATATGATACTGTGCATTAATCTTATTTGATTGATTACCTGATTGATATATTTAACTACGGAGTTAAAAGATTATGCCAAACGATTCAAGTAAAAGACATTTACTGAGTCTCTTAAAGATTATGATATCATTACGGGTCTCTGTTGAGAGGTCCACGTTGATTTGAGAAATCATTCATTTTTAACGGTATTCGGAACAAATGATAAAGTGTTTGTTTAAATAACGTAACTTGGACACATACAATAATAAGGAATATTAACTGTTGGAATTAGATATATGAATAACCTGTGTTATGTATTTTAAAAACGTGTTTATTAAATATTGAATATATATATATTTAAATATAATATTAACTTGGTCATAAAACAATCTGTTATTATATATATAATAACAAATAACGAGACGATGATTTATAGAAGTAAATGACCAAAATACTCGAAAGTTTAAGATATACTTTGAGTGGTATAGTTTAGGAATAATTTAAGACTATATTTTGACAAAGGTAGGAGTCGCAAAACGTAATGTACAAGTTTTCTCAACGTACGAAGGGACACTCGAAAAACCGGAACCGGGACATAAGTCGAGTGATGACGTACGACTTATCGGAACAAAAATTACAAGTCAACTATGCATGTGAATTTAATATAATATATAATTAATTATTTAAATTAAATATATTATATATATTATATTAAATTATCTCGACAAACAAAATTACAAAAAATATGTGAGCTGGATCTGACGGCCATGCGATCGCATGGCAAATAGGCATAAAACCCATGCGATCGCATGGGCATCAGAATCAGGCCACACCTATAAAAGCTCGAGCATTTTGGTCTCTGTCTTACACACATACATATCATACTCCATATTTATATTATTATTATTATTATTATTATTATTATTATTATTATTATTATTATTATTATTATTATTATTATTATTATTATTATTATTAAGATTAATATTATTATTAATCTTATTATTATTAATATTATTAATTAGTATTATACATAAAATACTACGACGAGGTTATGAGTGTGTCACTTTCAAAATGGTTTTAAGAGCAGGATAGAGCTAAGGAAATTATGAGTTATTACTAAGGAGGTTATGGGTATTGTTCGAGGGTTATGCTCGTAAAGTCAAACCTAGTAATTATCATCTCCGTTACATCTATGTACTGTCCTACAATATTAAGTCTCAATATTGATACGTAAGCACTCATATTTTATCTTTTATATATTAATAGTGTATCCATGTCT
The DNA here is from genome assembly GCF_046630445.1 of Rutidosis leptorrhynchoides. NCBI lineage: Eukaryota > Viridiplantae > Streptophyta > Magnoliopsida > Asterales > Asteraceae > Rutidosis > Rutidosis leptorrhynchoides. The sequence goes on from NC_092340.1 coordinate 232,836,707, forward strand.
AGTGCTCGAATATATATTTATACATGCTTGTATGCTAAATTTCGTCGTTAAACAGTTTATAATGAATCACGAATTAAAGACATATATTACTGGTAAAAGGTATATGATATACATGTTTTTGGAAAGCTGGCGAAAAATCAATAATTTTTCATTTAGATATCGAATAGTTTCGATGAACGGATTAAAAGATATGATCAACTGAATTATGATTAACGTTAATTGAAATTGCTTTTGAATTTACAATTAAGATTTAAACAACTTGTTTACGAGATTAATAAATTGGATTTTTGAACATTACCAACCGAGTAATGAATCCGTATATAAGGTACGTCTCGTTTTGTTAAACAACTGTCAAAATTGACTTTTTGAAACGACTTTGGATAACTTTTGTATGTCGATATCGAGCATTAGGATTGTGATACACTATGACCTGACCTAGCTTGATAGACATTTATTGACCAACATATGTTCTCTAGGTTGAGATCTACGGTTATTTGGTAATCCGAGTTTCGGTCACATTTTGGTGAACGACTTTATATGCTGCTAAGGTGAGTTTCATTTGCTCCCTTTTTAATTGCTTTTGCAATCTATATTTTTGGGCTGAGAATACATGCACTTTATTTTAAAAGCAATGGACACAAGTACATACTTAATTCTACACTGAGTTTGAACTGAAAATCCCTTAGCTTTGGTAACTAGTAACTGCCGGTTATAAGAACTGGTGGGCGCGAGTAGTTATATATGGATCCATAGGGCTTGACATCCCCGTCTGTTCCAGGTATAGAAAACTCTAACCTGAACTATAAAACAGACGTATGCTATTTGAGGTTAGTACACGTTGGATAGCGTGTATTGTACATGTTGGTTGCATGTTAAACATGGGTACTTATTAAAATGTTAAAGTTTAGTTACCAGGGTGCTCTGTTATGTAGAATCTATTGATAAACGTTTCTGGATGAAACAACTGAAATCTTGTTATCCACTTTTATATGCAGATTATGCGAAACACTAAAACTATGAACTCACCAACCTTTGTGTTGACACTTGTTAGCATGTTTATTCTCAGGTTCCCTAGGAGTCTTCTACTGTTTGATTATATGTTAGACAAGCTATGTGCATGGAGTCTTACATGGAATATTTTTCAAGGAAACGTTGCATTCACCAAATCATCACCATGTATCTTATTTTGACTGCATCGCCAACGGAAGTACTATTGTAAACTATTATTTATGGTTATTTTCTATATGTATAAATCATCAGATGTCAAAAACCTTTGATTTAAATATTCATTTATGGTATGCCTTTTCAAAAGAATGCAATGTTTACAAAACGTATCATATAGAGGTCAAATACCTCGCAATGAAATCGATGAATGACGTGTTCGTCCATATGGATTTAGAGCGATCGTCTCAGTTGGTATCAGAGCTTGAGGTCATAGGGAACCAGAATTTGCATTAGTTTGTTTAACTGGTAATTGTTATGATGCATTAGTGAGTCTGGACTATGACTGTATCTGTTTTTATCGAGTTTTACTTACCATTTATCGTCGAAAATTACTTGCTTATCATTCCTAAGTCTAGACACGTCTTAATACATTTACTGCATAGATAGTTTACCGACAAAATTCATGTCTTAGCATATCTGTTACTGTAAACTTTTCCTGACATTTTTCGAAAATTTCTCCGTAATTTACGGGATTTTGGTATTATAAATACATATGTAAATTATGTATTGAAGAGTATCAATCTAAATTCTATAATCTATCTTATATCAAAAATCAATTCCCTGATTATACAAGATGGATCACGTATCTAGTTCAAATTCGTTAAATTCCAACAGCTATTCCGATATGGATATTCACCTGAACTCCGAAGACAGTGTAACCGAAATGGATCAACCAATCAGCCATCATCTATTCTGGTTGAATTGGGGATGGGTTCGTAGCCTCCTCAATCATTGGAGACAAGAAGAAGGTGATCCCTTCCATCCACCACATTGCCCTCTTGGCGAAGAACCTGAAGCACTTATCGGCGAACCTGTTCGTAATACCATTTTCTCTCTCATTTCCAGAGTATCTAGTCATGATTATATACTATCTCACATTCTAAATCTTATTCGTCCGCTCGTCCGAATCGACAATCATCCCGGTGTAGTAGAAGAAGTCAACGAGCTTCATGCTCGAGTGGTGACTTTAGAGAATATGGTACAAAGGTTACAAGCACCAGCAGCATCACCGGCATCAACAGTACCACCGACAACAACACCAACAGTACCATTACCACCACCAACAACATCCGCATTGCAAACCTCAACTTCACAATCTGTCCCACGAGCATCAACGTCATACGCACCGTAGTTACCAAGAAATACCAGCAACAATAACCGATGAAGTATTAACTCATTTCCCCTGAAGAAATTTTATGTATATATAATATATATGAATTTTGAAATCAAAATAAATCTTTTCGTACTAAGCTATTACGTGTGAATCTTAACTGGTAGGTACTACTCAGTTAGTTCATATTACTAATATGCAATTATGTACATCCTTCCTTAACAACTTAACCATTGTTAACTACAATCTATGTTTCAACTTAATGAATTCCATTTCATAATAAACCAAGTGTATTATTCAATTACATAATTGATTTTACATTTTCATTTTCGATGTACTCAAAACTTTTCAGAAAACATCATTTTTACCTTGCGAAGTTAGCAAGAGTTCCATAAGCACCAACATGATTCACTGAGGAAATATCAATAAAACTGAATAACGAAGTATTGATTACATTAGTAAAATACTCCATGAAGATTATGAAATCTTTAATGTTTTAGAGATTATTCATTTCTAATCCAGCCAAAAATTAAATGAGCTTAATATGATATTAACTCATTAAATCTGTGTTACATCTGAAGAAAATATACATACATATATTTTCATAAAGACGGTAATAAAAATTCTTTTGTACAAAGTATTAATTGTGAAATCTTTAACGGGTAGGTAATACCCGGGAAAAATATAAGTTCGCAATTAATATGTTACACTGTACATTCTTCAACTTTGATTCAAAAATTATTAACAATGCTCATAACGATATACAATCGTTTTCATACAAATTCAATTACATATTCTGATATTGACGGATCAGAATCCAAGTCATAACTCTGAACCGGTGACATCATTCTTAGATCTCTACATCTTTCAAAGCTATACTTTGACTTCAAAACTATGCAAGATCCTTTAACGTTGTTTTTACCGAAAATAATCTTGCAATCCCTTTTCAAAGTATTCAGTTTTACCACACTTCCAACCAGTCAACTTCGACTTTTCAGATTAGCCTTAATGTAATCCGGACATATAAGTTCTTGTTATAGGGGAACCTTTCATGTCCCACCACATTAGCAGTAAATTTACCAACAACTTCATTAATCCTTGACCTTTCGAAAAATCATAATACTCATTGAAACTCTATCATTTACACATTTGCATCTTGTAACGAGAATTGCCATACGAATTACCGGGAATTAGCAATCAGTATTTTGAAATCTTGCAGGACGTCTACGCCAACAGTTATATGTGAACATATAACGTCCACCTCCTGGACTTACATTCTTCGAATGTGAAGTTTCTGAAAAACACCCCAAACTGCGAAACTAGTTCTCTGAATTTTAGAAAAATGATGATGAAGCAGCAAAAACTACAAATTACCTTAACAGTCAAAAGTTTGATGATAAAGAATAGTATGGTGGTAAAGCTGAGAAAAAGAGAAGGTTTGGAACTGGAAAACGGATTGAGCAAAGTATGAAGGAGGCTGTGGACAAATCACAAAGACTAAACCTGCCTTCAAAGAATACAAATGATTCAGTATCTGCTGAAGTCATTAACGAATACCTTGCTCCTGACTCAAAATCTGTTACGAACAAATCTTCTTCATCATCCTTCAATATAAGAAATTCTAAGATATTATCATATCTTTCATTATAAATATCTTCGATATTTCTGAAGATATCTTCATAACTATCATTGTTCGAGATTATTTATCTCTTCACGCTATCTGTGTTATCATAAAAGAAACTGTTTTAGTTTCTAGATTCTGAAAAATTCGAATTTAAAATACGAATGTTTTTGAAGTAGTGTTGGGAACTGAAGCATGAATTAGTATAATATAATGACACTTGATCAACGTGATTATATTACAGTAAGTCATGCTGAGTTTCTAATGGAACGTGATAAAGGTTCACAGATTCCACCCTCATATGTGCCATGTTACACGACTCTTACATTCTAATCTCTAAATATATCAAGAAAATATATTTCTTGATGATTCGGTCTTTTCCAGATATTCTAGTAATTTGACAAATCAAAATCGTGCCATTACAATCTCTTTCTTAGAACATTAGTTATGTTTATCCAAAACTTCATACCTACGAATTCTGGACCATTATTCACTTGACTTAAAGTCGGGAAGAGAGAACGGAAGCATGAAGCTCCGAAATATAACGGAGAATATAAAGCCCTATAACAACCCCGAAATTACAAACCGTGTATATCAATGCGTATAGCAATATAAAGACACGGGAGAATGAAAAACACTATAACCCCAAGGTAATGGTAGAAGAAAATAACTTCCTTTGGTAGTAGATGAAAAAGAAGAATGACAGATATGAAAGTTAAAAGTATATCAAGAATCAGAACTGGATGAAGCATTTCACAATCTTTTGAAGTATGAAATGAGAAAGAAGATGTAGGAGTGGTGAAAATAATGAAACGGAAGTAGTTAATTTATAGCGAAATATCAGACATAACAATCGAGGCAGATTACGCATTTAATCAAAGGAAATCATAATTTCCTTAAATTTCGAAGAATCAAATCTTATTATGAAGATTTTCTATTCCTTAAATTTCGGAAACCAATCGTTACTACGTCAAAAGATAAGACGAATCTCTATTTCACTCTATTATGATAACTTCTCTCATTCGCTCCGAGTAATTGGATTGTTTTATCCATATTATCCAACGGTGATAAAACTCTAATTATCAACTCATATACGTCATGAAAACATTTTTATTGTTAGCCATGACGATCTTACTCAAATTTCGGGACGAAATTTCTTTAACGGGTAGGTACTGTGATGACCCGGAAATTTTCGACCAAATTTAAACTTAATCTTATATGATTTCGATACGATAAGCAAAGTCTGTTAAACTGAATCTCAAAATTCTTGAACTATTCAATTACCTTTCGTTTATTCACGATGATGCATGAATAATTATATGTAAATAGATACATATACTATAACTTGAAAACGTAACTAAGTGTTGGGTATATGATACTGTGCATTAATCTTATTTGATTGATTACCTGATTGATATATTTAACTACGGAGTTAAAAGATTATGCCAAACGATTCAAGTAAAAGACATTTACTGAGTCTCTTAAGGATTATGATATCATTACGGGTCTCTGTTGAGAGGTCCACGTTGATTTGAGAAATCATTCATTTTTAACGGTATTCGGAACAAATGATAAAGTGTTTGTTTAAATAACGTAACTTGGACACATACAATAATAAGGAATATTAACTGTTGGAATTAGATATATGAATAACCTGTGTTATGTATTTTAAAAACGTGTTTATTAAATATTGAATATATATATATTTAAATATAATATTAACTTGGTCATAAAACAATCAGTTATTATATATATAATAACAAATAACGAGACGATGATTTATAGAAGTAAATGACCAAAATACTCGAAAGTTTAAGATATACTTTGAGTGTTATAGTTTAGGAATAATTTAAGACTATATTTTGACAAAGGTACGAGTCGCGAAACGTAATGTACAAGTTTTCTCAACGTACGAAGGGACACTCGAAAAACCGGAACCGGGACATAAGTCGAGTGATGACGTATGACTTATCAGAACAAAAATTACAAGTCAACTATGCATGTGAATTTAATATAATATATAATTAATTATTTAAATTAAATATATTATATATATTATATTAAATTGTGTCGACAAACAAAATTACAAAAAATATGTGAGCTGGATCTGACGGCCATGCGATCGCATGGCAAATAGGCATAAAACCCATGCGATCGCATGGGCATCAGAATCAGGCCACACCTATAAAAGCTCGAGCATTTTGGTCTCTGTCTTACACACATACATATCATACTCCATATTTATATTATTATTATTATTATTATTATTATTATTATTATTATTATTATTATTATTATTATTATTATTATTATTATTATTATTATTATTATTATTATTAAGATTAATATTATTTTTAATCTTATTATTATTAATATTATTAATTAGTATTATACATAAAATACTACGACGAGGTTATGAGTGTGTCACTTTCAAAATGGTTTTAAGAGCAGGATAGAGCTAAGGAAATTATGGGTTATTACTAAGGAGGTTATGGGTATTGTTCGAGGGTTATGCTCGTAAAGTCAAACCTAGTAATTATCATCTCCGTTACATCTACGTACTGTCCTACAATATTAAGTCTCAATATTGATACGTAAGCACTCATATTTTACCTTTTATATATTAATAGTGTATCCATGTCTAGTGCTCGAATATATATTTATACATGCTTGTATGCTAAATTTCGTCATTAAACAGTTTATAATGAATCACGAATTAAATACATATATTACTGGTAAAAGGTATATGATATACATGTTTTTGGAAAGCTGGCGAAAAATCAATAATTTTTCATTTAGATATCGAATAGTTTCGATGAACGGATTAAAAGATATGATCAACTGAATTATGATTAACGTTAATTGAAATTGCTTTTGAATTTACAATTAAGATTTAAACAACTTGTTTACGAGATTGATAAATTGGATTTTTGAACATTACCAACCGAGTAAATGAATCCGTATATAAGGTACGTCTCGTTTTGTTAAACAACTGTCAGAATTGACTTTTTAAAACGACTTTGGATAACTTTTGTATGTCGATATCGAGCATTAGGATTGTGATACATTATGACCTGACCTAGCTTGATAGACATTTATTGACCAACATATGTTCTCTAGGTTGAGATCTACGGTTATTTGGTAATCCGAGTTTCGGTCACATTTTGGTGAACGACTTTATATGCTGCTAAGGTGAGTTTCATTTGCTCCCTTTTTAATTGCTTTTGCAATCTATATTTTTGGGCTGAGAATACATGCACTTTATTTTAAAAGCAATGGACACAAGTACATACTTAATTCTACACTGAGTTTGAACTGAAAATCCCTTAGCTTTGGTAACTAGTAACTGCCGGTTATAAGAACTAGTGGGCGCGAGTAGTTATATATGGATCCATAGGGCTTGACATCCCCGTCTGTTCCAGGTATAGAAAACTCTAACCTGAACTATAAAACAGACGTATGCTATTTGAGGTTAGTACACGTTGGATAGCGTGTATTGTACATGTTGGTTGCATGTTAAACAAGGGTACTTATTAAAACGTTAAAGTTTAGTTACCAGGGTGCTCTGTTATGTAGAATCTATTGATAAACGTTTCTGGATGAAACAACTGAAATCTTGTTATCCACTTTTATATGCAGATTATGCGAAACACTAAAACTATGAACTCACCAACCTTTGTGTTGACACTTGTTAGCATGTTTATTCTCAGGTTCCCTAGGAGTCTTTCGCTGTTTGATTATATGTTAGACAAGCTATGTGCATGGAGTCTTACATGGCATATTTTTCAAGGAAACGTTGCATTCACCAAATCATCACCATGTATCTTATTTTGACTGCATTGTCAACGGAAGTACTATTGTAAACTATTATTTATGGTGATTTTCTATATGTAGAAGTCATTAGATGTCGAAAACCTTTGATTTAAATATTCATTTATGGTATGCCTTTTCAAAAGAATGCAATGTTTACAAAACGTATCATATAGAGGTCAAATACCTCGCAATGAAATCGATGAATGACGTGTTCGTCCATATGGATTTGGAGCGATCGTCTCAGGTGGCGATAAGGTGACCGGTGGGTGTTGGGTTTAGGTGGTTGTACAATGTGATCAAGGATGTTAAGTGGTGGTGGTTTATGGGTTTGGTGGTGATCTTGATAGTGAACAACAAAGAAGATGGTGAACCGAAGGTATGAAGTTGATGGTTGTGTTTGATGACGATGGTTCGATGGTGAGTTATGTTGGGTTGTTCACATCATAAAATAGAAACAGAAATTGTACCGGTAGCAACAATAGTTTACAAGTGTTCTTGTGCTTGCGTTGAACTGAACCGCAATAGGACAGATTGGAAACAACAGCAATTAGTTTATGGATTTGTGTTGTTCGATCGTGGTGTTCTAATGGTAATGGTTATGGTGGCTCATCGAACATGAAGAAGAAACAGAAAGATGATGATTGATAATCAATAAAAATGGTGATGGTTAACTTATGCTGTTAGTGAGTGTGAAGATGCATAAGCATCATGTATATAATACTCCATATGTTTTCATAAGTCAAAGAAAACAGTAATGAATAACTAACATGAATTCAATTATCAAAAATGTGCAAATTTCAAATAATATAATATACATTAGCAGCCATGAATAATTGTACCGACAGTTTGTCTGGGACTGGTATATCGTGTCCATTGCTAAACAGTTAAGATATAAAAGTGCTCCTAGAAATCCCAAAATTTTAGATTAATTATATTTAGTTATTTCACTCATTAACTGTTTGAAACCTGATCAAAAAGGTTCGATAATTATTTATTTTCTGTTCCAATTTATGTGTACGGAGTACTAATATTTAAACTTAAAAATGTAAAAATATTTTTAACAAATCTAGAATCTTCGTAATCACTTTGCACTCCAACTTTTATTTTTGTCTTTAATAAACTCATGTGAAACCTATATGAACGCTAACGAAATATCAACCGAGTAATACAAACTTTGACAAACTAAGCTCGAAATCATTTATATTCTATATACACTTATATATATTCATATATATAGATTCATAACAACCTTATTATAATGATTATTATTTTACAATTTAGTTCTTACAATTAAATCATATATTATTTCAAATTATATTTCAAATTAATATATATATATATATATATATATATATATATATATATACACACATTTAAATATATATGTAACTATTTTCAAATAGTAGTTCGTGAATCGTCGAGAACAGTCGAAGGTCAATTGAATATATGAAACAGTTCAAAATTTTTGAGACTCAACATTACAGACTTTGCTTATCGTGTCAAAAATACAATATCGTATCGAGAGTTTGATTTAAAATTAGTTGAATTTTTCCGGGTCGTGACAGTACCTACCCGTTAAAGAAATTTCGTCCCGAAATTTGATTGAGGTAGTCATGGCTAACAAAAAAAATGTTTTCATGATGAATATGAGTTGATAATTAGAGCTTTATCATTATTGATTAATATAGATAAAACGATTCGATCATGTGAAGCGTACGAGTGAAGCTATCATAAAAGAGTGAAAAGTTTCGTCTTAACTTTTGATGTAGTCATGGTGGATTTTCGGAATTCAAGGAATTTAAGGAAATCTCCTAATCAGAAATAAAATGTAATAGCACGATTTGATTGGTTAAATTACCAGGATCACTGAGGATGGAACTATCAATAATATATTTTATTGATATGTTCGGAAGTTAAGCAGAATGAAAGATTTATGTATCATGGCACATGATGACGTTATGATCTGTGAACCATCAAGTCCCATTAGAAACTCAGCATGACTTACTGTAATATAATCATGTTGGCCTGACGTCATTATATTATACTAACTCATGCTTCAATTCCTAATTAAACTCGAATTTTAAATAAATTTAGAAACTAAAATGGTTTCCTTTATGATGTAATACAGATAGCACGAAGAGATAACTAATTTCAGACAAGAAGATTTATGAAAATATCCTCAGAAATATCGAAGATATTTATGATGATATTTTGGAATTTCTAAGTTCGAAGGTTGATGAAGAAAATTTTTTCGCAAGACTTTAACATGACTTAGGAGCAAGATATTCTCTAAAGATTTCGGCGGATCCAGAATTACCTGGATTCTTTGAATATAAGGTTTGGTCCTTGTATTTGTCCTTGGTCTCCTTCATGGTTAGCTCAATCTGTTTTTCAGTACCAAATTTTCTATCGAATGTTCCCAACATTCCATTCTTTATTATCAAACTTTTGACCGTTTAGATCATCTATGATTTTGTTGTTTCCTCTGCATTTAATGCTGCTATATCTGAATCATCGGTTATTAATCCGAGACGGTTTCAAGAGAATTGTGTTTTTAGATGATTAAACGCTGATGGTAATATGGTGGAATATAAAAGGTTCTCTGGTAACAATAAAAGAGCACGCATATATATCGAGATTATAATAAGGTTGTTTCGAACGAAAAGTCGAAGTTGACTTGCTGGACCTGTGGCAAAATTGGCTAATTTGGAAAAGAGATTGAAAAGTTATTTTCGGTAATAATAACGCTAACGGAGCTAGCACAGATACTTGTTAAACGTTTACTCAGGTTCCGAGTGTTTTCAGGTGTATAATTATATCAATCTTTTCTTCCGTAGATGAAGTGCGGCTGGTTCATCCTTTCGATCGAGGTGTTTTCAAGAATCATGAAAGATTTGAACGCAAATTGTAATCTTCAAGATACAAATGAGGTTTAAGATGAAAATCAAGTGACAAACTTGAAGAATTTATTTAGTTTCATATATTATAATCAATATTTTAATTCTTTTTAATTGTCCAAAGTTAGTAGTCCAATAGTCCAATAGTCCAATAGTTCATATATAGTTTAATATATAACATTCGAATTAATTAATACGTATCATGACCCGTGTACCGGTCTCAGTATTGATCACAACTCAAACTATATATATATTTTGGAATCAACCTCAACCCTGTATAGCTAACTCCATCATTTGCATATAGAGTGTCTATGGTTGTTCCAAGATAAATATATAGATGGGTCAATATGATATGTCGAAACCTTGTATACGTGTCCCGTTATTTAAAGTGCGTAAAATAAATACAGAAATTAAATGACGATAAATAAAATTGCGAGAATGTAAATTGCGAGAATGTAAATTGCGAGAATGTAAATTGCGAGAATGTAAATTGCGATAAATAAAATGTAACCAGTTAGCTAGGAACAGTTAGCTAGGAACAGTTAGCGTGGATTCTTAACAATATTTGAATTAGTTAGTTCGTTTGTTTCTAACAAATTTTACTTTGTCCGATGTTTTCTTCATTATGCCACTTGTGGGATTCTGATAGGTCAAAATCCAAATATGAAATTGAACGAAAATGGATTCTGTGGTGAACGGATACGTATATCTATGGATACAAGTAGAATAGTGACTGACTGTTGAATCAGAGTCGAAGAATGTACAATGCAACTTATTAATGTGAAATCTAAATATTCCTCGGGTATTACCTACCCGTTAAAATATTTTCACCATTAATAGTTTGTACAAACGAATTTTTAATTACAATATTTATGAAAATATACTTGCATATATATTTTCTTCAGATGTAATCATGGATTTAATGAGTTAATATGATATTAATCTCATTTGATTTACTGTTAGAACAAAAATATATAATTTCTAAAACATTAGAGATTACATAATCGTCATGTAGAACAAAGGTAATTGATATAACGATATGTAGAACGAAGATAGTCGGTGTAGAACGATATGTAGAACGGAGATCATATTTGAAGTACGGATGGTGATATTGAGGCGTGTGATGTTGAGGCTGGTGTTATTGGTGATACTGGTGCCGATGCTGGTGGTACTGCTGGTGCCGGTGATGTTGCTGAAGCTGGTAGGTTTTGCACCATATTTTCCAAAGCTACAACTCGCGCGCGAAGTTCGTTGACTTCATCTATTATTCCGGGATGAGTGTCGGTTAGAACGGGCGGATGAATAAGATTTAGAATTTTAGATAGAAGATAATCGTGTCGAACTACTCTAGAACTGAGGCTGAAAATGGTGTTACGAACAGGATTGCCGGTAAGTGCTTCTGGTTCTTCATCAAAAGGTGAATTCGATTAGTGAAAGGGATCGCCTTCTGCGCGTCTCCATTGATTAAGTCGACAATGAACCCATAAGATAAATTGGGATGGATGATTGGTTGATTCATTCTGGTGACACTACTTTCGGAGTTTAGGTGAAACTCCATATTAGAATAGCTGTCGGAATCCGAGGAATTCGAACTGGTTGAGGAATCCATTTCGTACGATCAGATGAAGGATTTTCGATAAGAAAAAGATTATAGGATGTAGATTAATACCCTGCAATACATAATTTACATATGCATATATAATACTAAAATCCCATAAGTTATGGAGGAATCTACGGAATATGTTAGGCAAAGTTTACAGTAACAGATATGCTAAGATATAAATTAGCAGATACGCTAAGATATGAATTTTGTCTATACACTATTCATGCAATCCAGACAGTAGGATATGTCTAGATTAAGTATGATAAGCAAGTGATTCCCTAAGAATGTTAAGCAGGAAATTTTCGACACGGAATGATAAGCAAAAATTTTGACATGCAGATACGGTCGAAGTTCAGACTCACTAATGCATCTAATCAACTATCAGTTAGACACACTAATGCAAGACCTGGTTCTCTAAGACCACCGCTCTGATACCACCTGTGACGACCCTGTCCTTATCCACCTGGACGAAGTCATCAACATTTGGTCCCATTGCGATGATCGACTCCAAGTAATGTCCTTAAAATGAGCAAATGCACAGTGAAAGACTTAATTCGTACCTGAGAATAAACATGCTTAAAAGTGTCAACCAAAAGGTTGGTGATTTCATAGGTTTATCATAACAATCATTTCCATATATTAATAGACCACAAGATTTCATAATCATAAACATAATACACTCGCGAGTGTATGTAAAGCATTCTAAGTGGTTGAGCACTTGGTAACCATACTTAACTATTAATCAACGTCGCATATTCCCTTTATTATGAAATCTCACTACACCGTACCAAGTGTAGTCACGAAATGAAGTACTATGCAATCGTTGAATACTGGTCGTCCAGTCCGGTTGGGGTTGTCAGGCCCGATAGATCTATCAACAGGATTCGCGTTTACAATACCACATGTAAATAGTAGTTACCAAGCTACAGGGAAGTATGCCAGTGGTACAACTCAACGTAGAATATATTTTAAGTACTTGTGTCTATTTCGTAAACATTTATAAAAGCAGCGCATGTATTCTCAGCCCAAAAATATATATTGCAAAAGCAATTAAAAAGGGAGCAAATGAAACTCACATACTGTATTTTGTAGTAAAAATACATATGACGACATTGAACAAGTATAGGGTTGTCCTTGAATTCACGAACCTATATCAATTATATTTATATCAAAACCTATAATGAACATATAATAGTATTCAATTCGGTTTATATTTATTAATCATATAATATATTACTTATTTAAAATAATAATGTATTTATTATTACAAAGTTTATATATATAAAAATAAATAAATAAATAAATATATATATATATATATATATATATATATATATATATATATATGTTATTTTGGTATTAAAATAGTAAATTAGATATACTTATGATATATGTAATAACTATATTATTATTTTTATATAAATATCTTTTATTTGTAAAAATAATTATATTACTACTAAAATAATGATAATAAAAATAATAATGTTAATAATAATAATAAAAAAATTAATCATAATAATGATAATAATATTAAAAATGATTCTTTTACTAAAACTGATAATTTTAAGAATAATGTTATTTTAATAATAATGTTAATACTAGTAATGATGATAATAAAATGGTAATTTTAATACTTATTTTCTTAATAATGATAATAATATTAATAATAATACTTATATTAATAATGATAATGATAATAATAATAATAATAATTTTTATTAGCTAAAAAAAATAATGATAATATTAGTAATAATAGAGTTATATATATATTTATTCATATTTTTATAATTTATAAACTTTGTATATACATACACACGTACACATACTTGTATGAGATCGATAAGTTAATTACCCTAACCAATTTAATATTTTTAACCGAGTTGTAATACATAACATGTTCATACATATAATTATATATTATAACTAACTGAAATCAAAAGTTTAAAATATGATATATACCCTTGGAAAAACGATTGAGACATACGAGTGTTCGATAATAGTAGTCCAATAAGTCTAGTCCAACAATAACTAATTCAAAGGTCCAAGAACTCGGCCCGTGTAATGGTTTAGTGGACTGCTGCCCAATAGGTATTTTAGTCCAACCGGAATAGAACAAGATTGGGCCTTGCACAGCCCAAACATTAGCAGCCCAAAGAAATAAAATAAATAAATCGATCAGATACAGCTAGCTGGATTCCATCGACTTCAATCATCAAACTTTATATACCATCTTTCATTGTCATCATTATTCATCGTTATCGTCACTGTTGCAGATTTCGATGTTGGAGTTTGATTGAAACAAAAAGCCAAAAGTACAGCAGAAACTGCAACCTCGTAACAGACAGGAATTCGAAGTAGTTGTAGTCAATAAAAAAAATCATAATAGAAGGTAGCAGCAACAAACGGTAGCGGTGATAGTTTAAAGTGGTTGCAGGTTCGATATAGAAAAATGAAAAGAAAGAGAATAAGAAAACAGTAGCGTGAGCAGTGGGTTTTGAGCTGAATGATGATATCGTTGTTGGTGACTTAAAAGAAGGGTTTCTGTGTGGGTTTCAATGGTGATCCTATAATCGTAACAGTCAAGAAGAAGATAATTGCAGTAACATTCAACAATAGGTGTTTGTTCGAAACATGGGACAACCAGCACGTTTTTGTGAGGTTTAAAGTGGTAGTTTAGGGTTTTCGCAAATAGTAACAGAATATCGAAGTTGCAGGTTTGATTAGAGCTAGTAATAAAAGAGAAAAAAAAACTAATTTTATTATTTGCAGCAGTTTAAAAGTGGGTTCTTGAGGGTTATTCTTGGATAGAAAGACGATAAAAAGAAATAATGGTAGGAGATGGTGATTCAATCAAGAGAGAGAGAGAGTGGCGTTCCATGATAGTGATAACCGGTGAGGGTGGCGATAAGGTGACCGGTGGGTGTTGGGTTTAGGTGGTTGTACAATGTGATCAAGGATGTTAAGTGGTGGCGGTTTATGGGTTTGGTGGTGATCTTGATAGTGAACAACAAAGAAGATGGTGAACCGAAGGTATGAAGTTGATGGTTGTGTTTGATGACGATGGTTCGATGGTGAGTTATGTTGGGTTGTTCACATCATAAAATAGAAACAGAAAGTGTACCGGTAGCAACAATAGTTTACAAGTGTTCTTGTGCTTGCGTTGAACTGAACCGCAATAGGACAGATTGGAAACAGCAGCAATTAGTTTATGGATTTGTGTTGTTCGATCGTTTTGTTTTAATGGTAATGGTTATGGTGGCTCATCGAACATGAAGAAGAAACAGAAAGATGATGATTGATAATCAATAAAAATGGTGATGGTTAAGTTATGCTGTTAGTGAGTGTGAAGATGCATAAGCATCATGTATATAATACTCCATATATTTTCATAAGTCAAAGAAAACAGTAATGAATAACTAACATGAATTCAATTATCAAAAACGTGCAAATTTCAAATAATATAATATACATTAGCAGCCATGAATAATTGTACCGACAGTTTGTCTGGGACTGGTATATCGTGTCCATTGCTAAACAGTTAAGATATAAAAGTGCTCCTAGAAATCCCAAAATTTTAGATTAATTATATTTAGTTATTTCACTCATTAACTGTTTGAAACCTGATCAAAAAAGTTCGATAATTATTTATTTTCTGTTCCAATTTATGTGTACGGAGTACTAATATTTAAACTTAAAAATGTAAAAATATTTTTAACAAATCTAGAATCTTCGTAATCACTTTACACTCCAACTTTTATTTTTGTCTTTAATAAACTCATGTGAAACCTATATGAACGCTAACGAAATATCAACCGAGTAATACAAACTTTGACAAACTAAGCTCGAAATCATTTATATTCTATATACACTTATATATATTCATATATATAGATTCATAAAAACCTTATTATAATGCTTATTATTTTACAATTTAGTTCTTACAATTAAATCATATATTATTTCAAATTATATTTCAAATATATATATATATATATATATATATATATATATATATATATATATATATATATATATATATATATATATATATATATATATATATATATATTTATATATATATATATATATATACATTTAAATATATATGTAACTATTTTCAAATAGTAGTTCGTGAATCGTCGAGAACAGTCGAAGGTCAATTGAATATATGAAACAGTTCAAAATTTTTGAGACTCAACATTACAGACTTTGCTTATCGTGTCAAAAATACAATATCGTATCGAGAGTTTGATTTAAAATTAGTCGAATTTTTTCGGGTCGTGACACAGAAGAACAACTTTTAAATCAAAGTTTATCATAGTTTTTAATTATCCAAACCAAAACAGCCCCCGGTTTCACTACGACGGCGTATATCCGATCTTATGGTGTTCATCGTGTTTCCAGGTTTTAAATCATTAAGTTAGCATATCATATAGATATAGAACATGTGTTTAGTTGATTTTAAAAGTCAAGTTAGAAGGATTAACTTTTGTTTGCGAACAAGTTTAAAATTAACTAAACTATGTTCTAGTGATTACAAGTTTAAACCTTCGAAT
This sequence comes from Rutidosis leptorrhynchoides, assembly GCF_046630445.1. Taxonomy (NCBI): domain Eukaryota; kingdom Viridiplantae; phylum Streptophyta; class Magnoliopsida; order Asterales; family Asteraceae; genus Rutidosis; species Rutidosis leptorrhynchoides. The sequence continues at coordinate 232,853,532 of NC_092340.1, forward strand.
AAGATAGCTTTATATGTATGAATCGAATGATGTTATGAACATCATTACTACCTCAAGTTTTCTGGATAAAACTACTGGAAATGAGAAAAATGGATCTAGCTTCAAAGGATCCTTGGATGGCTTGAAAGTTCTTGAAGCAGAATCATGACACGAAAACAGTTCAAGTAAGATTTTGACTCGAAATAAGATTGTTATAGTTGTAGAAATTGAATCAAAGTTTGAATATGAATATTGTAGTGACCCGAACTTTTCCATGTTTATATATATTAATTGAGATTGATATTTACATGATTAAATGTTTCCAACATGTTAAGCAATCAAACTTGTTAAGACTTGATTAATTGAAATATATTTCATATAGACAATTGACCACCCAAGTTGACCGGCGATTCACGAACGTTAAAACTTGTAAAAATGACATGACGATATATATATGGATATACATATGGTTAACATGAGATTATGATAAGTAAGTATCTCCATAAGTATATTAACAATGAGTTATATACATATAAACAAGACTACTAACTTAAGGATTTCGAAACGAGACATATATGTAACGATTATCGTTGTAATGACATTTAAATGTATATATATCATATTAAGATATATTAATATATCATAATATCATGATAATATAATAATTTAACATCTCATTAGATATAATAAACAATGGGTTAACAACATTAATTGAGATCGTTAACTTAAAGGTTTCAAAACAACACTTACATGTAACGACTAACAATGACTTAACGACTCAGTTAAAATGTATATACATGTAGAGTATTTAGATGTATTAAAATAATTTTGGAAGACTTCAAGACATATATCAAAACACTCATACTTAACGGAAATGGTTACAGTTACTTTCCCATTCTTTTCTTTCATCAAGAATTCTAGTCGTATTCTTACCCGTATTATACACAGCTTCAAAACGTACTTACTATGGGTATATACCAATAGAAACTAGCATGGGATTCCACTCTTGATTATGTCATGTATGACTAATCAATTTTAACCTCTACCATGAGCTAGTCAACTAACTAGAACTCCTTTTAATCCCACTCACCACTCACCAATTACCACTCATCATTCACTCCATTTCACTTCCAATTCTCTTTCTAATTCTCTCTCAACACACACACACACACACTATTATGAACGTATTTTTCCAGTAGTTAATCATCATCTTCATCAAAAATCACTTCAAGAATCAAGCTATAATCATCATAGGAAGAACACTTCAAGAACACTTCAAAAATCCCTTCAAGTTTACTAATTTACTTCCAAGCTTTCTAATCCATTCCAAGTAATCATCTAAGATCAAGAAACCTTTGTTATATACAGTAGGTTATCTTTCTTATTCAAGGTAATATTCATATTCAAACTTTGATTCAATTTCTATAACTATAAACTATCTTAATTCGAGTAAAAATCTTACTTGAACTTGTTTTTGTGTCATGATCCTACTTCAAGAACTTTCAAGCCATCCAAGATCCTTTGAAGCTAGATCATTTCTTGTCACTTCCAGTAGGTTTACCTACTAAACTTGAGGTAGTAATGATGTTCATAACATCATTCGATTCATATATATAAAACTATCTTATTCGAAGGTTTAAACTCGTAATCACTAGAACATAGTTTAGTTAATTCTAAACTTGTTCGCAAACAAAAGTTAATCCTTCTAACTTGACTTTTAAAATTAACTAAACATATGTTCTATATCTATATGATATGCTAACTTAATGATTTAAAACCTGGAAACACAAAAAACACCGTAAAACCGGATTTACGCCGTCGTAGTAACACCGCGGGCTGTTTTGGGTTAGTTAATTAAAAACTATGATAAACTTTGATTTAAAAGTTGTTATTCTGAGAAAATGATTTTTATTATGAACATGAAACTATATCCAAAAATTATGGTTAAACTCAAAGTGGAAGTATGTTTTCTAAAATGGTCATCTAGACGTCGTTCTTTCGACTGAAATGACTACCTTTACAAAAATGACTTGTAACTTATTTTTCCGACTATAAACCTATACTTTTTCTGTTTAGATTCATAAAATAGAGTTCAATATGAAATCATAGCAATTTGATTCACTCAAAACGGATTTAAAATGAAGAAGTTATGGGTAAAACAAGATTGGATAATTTTTCTCATTTTAGCTACGTGAAAATTGGTAACAAATCTATTCCAACCATAACTTAATCAACTTGTATTGTATATTATGTAATCTTGAGATACCATAGACACGTATAAAATGTTTCGACCTATCATGTCGACACATCGATATATATTTCGGAACAACCATAGACACTCTATATGTGAATGTTGGAGTTAGCTATACAGGGTTGAGGTTGATTCCAAAATATATATAGTTTGAGTTGTGATCAATACTGAGATACGTATACACTGGGTCGTGGATTGATTCAAGATAATATTTATCGATTTATTTCTGTACATCTAACTGTGGACAACTAGTTGTAGGTTACTAACGAGGACAGCTGACTTAATAAACTTAAAATATCAAAATATATTAAAAGTGTTGTAAATATATTTTGAACATACTTTAATATACATGTATATATTGTTATAGGTTCATGAATCAACAGTGGCCAAGTCTTACTTCTCGACGAAGTAAAAATCTGTGAAAGTGAGTTATAGTCCCACTTTTAAAATCAAATATTTTTGGGATGAGAATACATGCAGGTTTTATAAATGATTTACAAAATAGACACAAGTACGTGAAACTACATTCTATGGTTGAATTATCGAAATCGAATATGCCCCTTTTTATTAAGTCTGGTAATCTAAGAATTAGGGAACATACACCCTAATTGACGCGAATCCTAAAGATAGATCTATTGGGCCTAACAAACCCCATCCAAAGTACCGGATGCTTTAGTACTTCGAAATTTATATCATATCCGAAGGGTGTCCCGGAATGATGGGGATATTCTTATATATGCATCTTGTTAATGTCGGTTACCAGGTGTTCACCATATGAATGATTTTTATCTCTATGTATGGGATGTATATTGAAATATGAAATCTTATGGTCTATTGTTACAATTTGATATATATAGGTTAAACCTATAACTCACCAACATTTTTGTTGACGTTTAAAGCATGTTTATTCTCAGGTGAATACTAAGAGCTTCCGCTGTTGCATACTAAAATAAGGACAAGATTTGGAGTCCATGTTTGTATGATACTGTGTAAAAACTGCATTCAAGAAACTGATTTCGATGTAACATATTTGTATTGTAAACCATTATGTAATGGTCGTGTGTAAACAGGATATTTTAGATTATCATTATTTGATAATCTACGTAAAGCTTTTTAAACCTTTATTTATGAAATAAAGGTTATGGTTTGTTTTAAAAATGAATGCAGTCTTTGAAAAACGTCTCATATAGAGGTCAAAACCTCGCAACGAAATCAATTAATATGGAACGTTTTTAATCAATAAGAACGGGACATTTCAGTTGGTATCCGAGCGTTGGTCTTAGAGAACCAGAATTTTGCATTAGTGTGTCTTATCGAGTTTGTTAGGATGCATTAGTGAGTCTGGACTTCGACCGCGTTTACTTGAAAAATGATTGCTTAACAAATTTTGTTGGAAACTATATATTTTTAACATGTGAATATTATGTGATATATTAATCTCTTAACGCGTTTGATATTATGTGATAGATGTCTACCTCTAGAACAAGTCCCATTGACTCACCTAATAATAATGAAGAGTCAAATGTAAGATGGAATGATTCGTGGACTGATTCACAAGTTCCCGAAGAGGAACCGGAAGAAGAGTCGGAACCAGAAGAAGAATCGGAACCGGAAGAAGAATCGGAACCGGATGAAGAAATAGAACCGGTGGGGGAAATAATAAAACGGTTGAGTAAAAGAAAATCCTCAACCAACCGACCAAGGTTAATTATGGTCAATGGTGTTTCCGCTAAGGAAGCAAAATATTGGGAGGATTACCAATTCTCCGATGAATCGGATTCTGACGAGAATTCCGATGATGTTATAGAAATTACCCCAACTGAATTTAAAAAGGCAAAAGAAAATAATAAGGGAAAGGGCATAAAAATAGAGAAATCTAATTCCAACCCCGATGAACTTTATATGTATCGTTAACCCCCGAAGTCCTTAAGTTGTAACAATGACCCGGGAACCTCTAAACCACCAGGTTTTTCTAAACCAATGTGGAAAACGACGGCTCGTATTAGGGGAACATCATATATCCCTAGAAACTTGGCAAAACGAACCAAAACCGAAGAAGAAGAAATAAGCGAGTCGGAATAAGATAGTTGTATTCGTGTGGTGTAATATATGTAATATAGTGTGCTTATGCTTTATGATTTATGTAAAAATTGCTTGTATTAATAAGTATTTTTTTTTTATGAATCTAACTCTTGTCTATTTTACAGTATAAAAACACAAAATGGATAGACAACCCAATATTTTAAGAGACCTACCCGGAGACATGATTGATGAAATCTTGTCTAGAGTCGGTCAGAATTCTTCGGCACAACTATTTAAGGTGAGATCAGTTTGTAAGACATTCGAAGAACGTTCCAAGAATGCCTTGGTTTATAAAAGGCTTTCGTTCGAAATATGGGGGATATCACATTGGGAAATCCATAAGTTACGATGTGTTTACTTTGACGCATATATTGCGGGGAACCCAAATGCTATTTTACGCAATGGGTTAAGAAATTATTTTGACTCAATATATCCGAATATTGGACTTCGTGATTTAGAAAAAGCGGCTAACATGCAACATAAAGAAGCATGTTATGATTACGGATTAGTAATGTTCGCTTCTCACCAAAGTGAGAACAAGAACATCGGCCTACAACTATTAAACAAAACGTTCCCACAAGTGACGGAGTCGGTAATTGGGGTAAGAAATGAGGTTTTTAGATTGTTACGGGACTGTTGGACATTACGTAACCCTCGTCCCTTTGACGACGTTACAACACGCTATCTTATCAACGGCCATAACGGTTATGTTCCACAAGACCAAGGATGGGAAGTAGTCCTAGTAAAACCAGAATGCATGACTTGTTTCTGGACGTATGAATTACGTGTCTTTATTGCCTTTGCTGAACGACTTGTGTACTAGCTAGAATTATCTTCACAACTATCTTGTATCAAAGTTATTGTGTGCTATATTTCATGCTTTATGTAAAATAAGCGGTATTGTAAGTTTGTAAAATATTGTATAAAAGTTTGAACGCGAAATATTATTATAATCAGTTTTTCATATAGAATTGTAGTAGTTGAATTGTATATTAGCTACTAAGTATGAACTTAACGGGTAGGTACTACCCGAATTTAAACTTATAAAACGCTAATATGAAGAAAAAGCTTTTATAAATGAGTTCATATTATGCTACGAAATACTATTAACTACTCTTAATATTCTGTATGATTAACTTGTTCCATTTGACTATTTTGAAGGAAATGGCACCGACTACTCGACACACCGTGAATATGAATGAAGAGGAATTCCGTACTTTTCTAGCTTCAAACATAGCCGCAGTACAAGCTGCGCTACATACCAACAATAACCTTGGATCTAGCAGTACAGGAAATCGTGTAGGATGCACCTACAAAGAATTCACTGCATGCAAACCTTTGGAATTTGATGGAACCGAAGGACCGATCGGATTGAAACGGTGGACCGAGAAGGTCGAATCGGTGTTTGCCATAAGTAAGTGTACTGAAGAGGACAAAGTAAAGTACGCTACGCATACCTTCACAGGTTCTGCATTAACATGGTGGAATACCTATCTAGAGCAAGTGGGACAAGACGATGCGTACGCACTACCGTGGTCAGCATTCAAGCACTTGATGAACGAGAAGTACCGTCCCAGAACCGAGGTCAATAAGCTCAAGACAGAACTTAGAGGGTTACGAACCCAAGGATTTGATATTACCACGTACGAAAGACGATTCACAGAATTGTGCCTATTGTGTCCGGGAGCATTCGAAGATGAGGAAGAGAAGATCGACGCCTTTGTGAAAGGATTACCGGAAAGAATCCAAGAAGATATAAGTTCACACGAGCCCGCCTCCATACAACAGGCATGTAGAATGGCTCACAAACTAGTGAACCAGATTGAAGAAAGAATTAAAGAACAGACTGCTGAAGAGGCCAATGTGAAGCAAGTCAAAAGAAAGTGGGAGGAAAACGGTGATAAGAATCACCAATACAACAATAACAGCAATTACAACAATAATCGCAACATCAATCGCAACTACAACAAACGGCCCAACAACAACAACAACAACAACAACAACTACAACAATCATCCCAACAACAATAATAACCACAACAACAACAACAATCAGAAGCAGCTATGCCAAAGGTGTGAAAAGTATCACTCGGGGTTCTGCACCAAATTTTGAAACAAGTGTAAAAGAAATGGTCATAGCGCGGCGAAGTGTGAGGTCTACGGACTAGGGGTTAATAGAATGAAAGGAACAAATGGTGTCGGAACGAGTAATGGCGGAGCAAGTAGTGTCGGAGCAAGTTATGCCAATATAGTTTGTTATAAATGTGGAAAACCGGGCCACATTATTAGAAATTGCCCGAACCAGGAGAACACGAATGGACAAGGCCGCGGAAGAGTTTTCAATATTAATGCGGCAGAGGCACAAGAAGACCCGGAGCTTGTTACGGGTACGTTTCTTATTGACAATAAATCTGCTTACGTTTTATTTGATTCGGGTGCGGATAGAAGCTATATGAGTAGAGATTTTTGTGCTAAATTAAGTTGTCCATTGACGCCTTTGGATAGTAAATTTTTACTCGAATTAGCAAATGGTAAATTAATTTCAGCAGATAATATATGTCGGAATCGAGAAATTAAACTGGTTAGCGAAACATTTAAGATTGATTTGATACCAGTAGAGTTAGGGAGTTTTGATGTGATAATCGGTATGGACTGGTTGAAAGAAGTGAAAGCAGAGATCGTTTGTTACAAAAATGCAATTCGCATTATACGAGAAAAAGGAAAACCCTTAATGGTGTACGTGTACGGAGAAAAGGGCAACACGAAGCTACATCTTATTAGTAATTTGAAGGCACAAAAACTAATAAGAAAAGGTTGCTATGCTGTTCTAGCACACATCGAGAAAGTACAAACTGAAGAAAAGAGCATCAATGATGTTTCCATTGCAAAAGAATTTCCCGATGTATTTCCGAAAGAATTACTGGGATTACCCCCACATCGATCCGTTGAATTTCAAATAGATCTTGTACCAGGAGCTGCACCAATAGCTCGTGCTCCTTACAGACTCGCACCCAGCGAGATGAAAGAACTGCAAAGCCAATTACAAGAACTTTTAGAGCGTGGTTTCATTCGACCAAGCACATCACCGTGGGGAGCTCCTGTTTTGTTTGTCAAGAAGAAAGATGGTACATTCAGGTTGTGTATCGACTACCGAGAGTTGAACAAACTTACCATCAAGAACCGCTACCCACTACCGAGAATCGACGACTTATTTGATCAACTACAAGGCTCGTCTGTTTATTCAAAGATTGACTTACGTTCCGGGTATCATCAAATGAGGGTGAAAGAAGATGATATTCCAAAGACTGCTTTCAGAACACGTTACGGTCATTACGAGTTTATGGTCATGCCATTTGGTTTAACTAATGCACCAGCTATGTTCATAGACCTTATGAACCGAGTGTGTGGACCATACCTTGACAAGTTTGTCATTGTTTTCATTGATGACATACTTATTTACTCAAAGAATGACCAAGAACACGATGAACATTTGAGAAAGGTGTTAGAAGTATTGAGGAAGGAAGAATTGTACGCTAAGTTTTCAAAGTGTGCATTTTGGTTGGAAGAAGTTCAATTCCTCGGTCACATAGTGAACAAAGAAGGTATTAAGGTGGATCCGGCAAAGATAGAAACTGTTGAAAAGTGGGAAACCCCGAAAACTCCGAAACACATACGCCAGTTTTTAGGACTAGCTGGTTACTACAGAAGGTTCATCCAAGACTTTTCCAGAATAGCAAAACCCTTGACTGCATTAACGCATAAAGGGAAGAAATTTGAATGGAATGATGAACAAGAGAAAGCGTTTCAGTTATTGAAGAAAAAGCTAACTACAGCACCTATATTGTCATTGTCTGAAGGGAATGATGATTTTGTGATTTATTGTGACGCATCAAAGCAAGGTCTCGGTTGTGTATTAATGCAACGAACGAAGGTGATTGCTTATGCGTCTAGACAATTGAAGATTCATGAACAAAATTATACGACGCATGATTTGGAATTAGGCGCGGTTGTTTTTGCATTAAAGACTTGGAGGCACTACTTATATGGGGTCAAAAGTATTATATATACCGACCACAAAAGTCTTCAACACATATTTAATCAGAAACAACTGAATATGAGGCAGCGTAGGTGGATTGAATTGTTGAATGATTACGACTTTCAGATTCGTTACCACCCGGGAAAGGCAAATGTGGTAGCCGATGCCTTGAACAGGAAGGATAAAGAACCCATTCGAGTAAAATCTATGAATATAATGATTCATAATAACCTTACTACTCAAATAAAGGAGGCGCAACAAGGAGTTTTAAAAGAGAAAAATTTAAAGGATGAAATACCCAAGGGATCGGAGAAGCATCTTAATATTCGGGAAGACGGAACCCGGTATAGGGCTGAAAGGATTTGGGTACCAAAATTTGGAGATATGAGAGAAATGGTACTTAGAGAAGCTCATAAAACCAGATACTCAATACATCCTGGAACGGGGAAGATGTACAAGGATCTCAAGAAACATTTTTGGTGGCCGGGTATGAAAGCCGATGTTGCTAAATATGTAGGAGAATGTTTGACGTGTTCTAAGGTCAAAGCTGAGCATCAGAAACCATCAGGTCTACTTCAACAACCCGAAATCCCGGAATGGAAATGGGAAAACATTACCATGGATTTTATCACTAAATTGCCAAGGACTGCAAGTGGTTTTGATACTATTTGGGTAATAGTTGATCGTCTCACCAAATCAGCACACTTCCTGCCAATAAGAGAAGATGACAAGATGGAGAAGTTAGCACGACTGTATTTGAAGGAAGTCTTCTCCAGACATGGAATACCAATCTCTATTATCTCTGATAGGGATGGTAGATTTATTTCAAGATTCTGGCAGACATTACAGCAAGCATTAGGAACTCGTCTAGACATGAGTACTGCCTATCATCCACAAACTGATGGGCAGAGTGAAAGGACGATACAAACGCTTGAAGACATGCTACGAGCATGTGTTATTGATTTCGAAAATAGTTGGGATCGACATCTACCGTTAGCAGAATTTTCCTACAACAACAGCTACCATTCAAGCATTGAGATGGCGCCGTTTGAAGCACTTTATGGTAGAAAGTGCAGGTCTCTGATTTGTTGGAGTGAAGTGGGGGATAGACAAATTACGGGTCCGGAGATTATACAAGAAACTACCGAGAAGATCATCCAAATTCAACAACGGTTGAAAACCGCCCAAAGTCGACAAAAGAGCTACGCTGACATTAAAAGAAAAGATATAGAATTTGAAATTGGAGAGATGGTCATGCTTAAAGTTGCACCTTGGAAAGGCGTTGTTCGATTTGGTAAACGAGGGAAATTAAATCCAAGGTATATTGGACCATTCAAGATTATTGATCGTGTCGGACCAGTAGCTTACCGACTTGAGTTACCTCAACAACTCGCTGCTGTACATAACACTTTCCACGTCTCAAATTTGAAGAAATGTTTTGCTAAAGAAGATCTCACTATTCCGTTAGATGAAATCCAAATCAACAAAAAACTTCAATTCATCGAAGAACCCGTCGAAATAATGGATCGTGAGGTTAAAAGACTTAAGCAAAACAAGATACCAATTGTTAAGGTTCGATGGAATGCTCGTAGAGGACCCAAGTTCACCTGGGAGTGTGAAGATCAGATGAAGAAGAAATACCCGCATCTATTTCCAGAAGATTCGTCAACACCTTCAACAGCTTAAAATTTCGGGATGAAATTTATTTAACGGGTAGGTACTGTAGTGACCCGAACTTTTCCATGTTTATATATATTAATTGAGATTGATATTTACATGATTAAATGTTTCCAACATGTTAAGCAATCAAACTTGTTAAGACTTGATTAATTGAAATATGTTTCATATAGACAATTGACCACCCAAGTTGACCGGCGATTCACGAATGTTAAAACTTGTAAAAACGACATGACGATATATATATGGATATACATATGGTTAACATGAGATTATGATAAGTAAGTATCTCCATAAGTATATTAACAATGAGTTATATACATATAAACAAGACTACTAACTTAAGGATTTAGAAACGAGACATATATGTAACGATTATCGTTGTAACGACATTTAAATGTATATATATCATATTAAGATATATTAATATATCATAATATCATGATAATATAATAATTTAACATCTCATTAGATATAATAAACAATGGGTTAACAACATTAATTGAGATCGTTAACTTAAAGGTTTCAAAACAACACTTACATGTAACGACTAACGATGACTTAACGACTCAGTTAAAATGTATACACATGTAGTGTATTTAGATGTATTAAAATACTTTTGGAAGACTTCAAGACATATATCAAAACACTCATACTTAACGAAAATGGTTACAGTTACTTTCCCATTCTTTTCTTTCATCAAGAATTCTAGTCGTATTCTTACCCGTATTATACACAGCTTCAAAACGTACTTACTATGGGTATATACCAATAGGAACTAGCATGGGATTCCACTCTTGATTATGTCATGTATGAATAATCAAATTTAACTTCTACCATGAGCTAGTCAACTAACTAGAACTCCTTTTAACCCCACTCACCACTCATCAATTACCACTCATCATTCACTCCATTTCACTTCCAATTCTCTTTCTAATTCTCTCTCAACACACACACACACTATTATGAACGTATTTTTCCAGTAGTTAATCATCATCTTCATCAAAAATCACTTCAATAATCAAGCTATAATCATCATAGGAAGAACACTTCAAGAACACTTCAAAAATCCATTCAAGTTTACTAATTTACTTCCAAGCTTTCTAATCCATTCCAAGTAATCATCTAAGATCAAGAAACCTTTGTTATATACAGTAGGTTATCTTTCTTATTCAAGGTAATATTCATATTCAAACTTTGATTCAATTTCTATAACTATAAACTATCTTAATTCGAGTAAAAATCTTACTTGAACTTGTTTTTGTGTCATGATCCTACTTCAAGAACTTTCAAGCCATCCAAGATCCTTTGAAGCTAGATCATTTCTTGTCACTTCCAGTAGGTTTACCTACTAAACTTGAGGTAGTAATGATGTTCATAACATCATTCGATTCATATATATAAAACTATCTTATTCGAAGGTTTAAACTCGTAATCACTAGAACATAGTTTAGTTAATTCTAAACTTTTTCGCAAACAAAAGTTAATCCTTCTAACTTGACTTTTAAAATTAACTAAACACATGTTCTATATCTATATGATATGCTAACTTAATGATTTAAAACCTGGAAACACGAAAAACACCGTAAAACCGGATTTACGCCGTCGTAGTAACACCGCGGGCTGTTTTGGGTTAGTTAATTAAAAACTACGATAAACTTTGATTTAAAAGTTGTTATTCTGAGAAAATGATTTTTATTATGAACATGAAACTATATCCAAAAATTATGGTTAAACTCAAAGTGGAAGTATGTTTTCTAAAATGGTCATCTAGACGTCGTTCTTTCGACTGAAATGACTACCTTTACAAAAACGACTTGTAACTTATTTTTCCGACTATAAACCTATACTTTTTCTGTTTAGATTCATAAAATAGAGTTCAATATGAAAACATAGCAATTTGATTCACTCAAAACGGATTTAAAATGAAGAAGTTATGGGTAAAACAAGATTGGATAATTTTTCTCATTTTAGCTACGTGAAAATTGGTAACAAATCTATTCCAACCATAACTTAATCAACTTGTATTGTATATTATGTAATCTTGAGATACCATAGACACGTATACAATGTTTCGACCTATCATGTCGACACATCTATATATATTTCGGAACAACCATAGACACTCTATATGTGAATGTTGGAGTTATCTATACAGGGTTGAGGTTGATTCCAAAATATATATAGTTTGAGTTGTGATCAATACTGAGATACGTATACACTGGGTCGTGGATTGATTCAAGATAATATATGTCGATTTATTTCTGTACATCTAACTGTGGACAACTAGTTGTAGGTTACTAACGAGGACAGCTGACTTAATAAACTTAAAACATCAAAATATATTAAAAGTGTTGTAAATATATTTTGAACATACTTTAATATACATGTATATATTATTATAGGTTCATGAATCAACAGTGGCCAAGTCTTACTTCTCGACGAAGTAAAAATCTGTGAAAGTGAGTTATAGTCCCACTTTTAAAATCTAATATTTTTGGGATGAGAATACATGCAGGTTTTATAAATGATTTACAAAATAGACACAAGTACGTGAAACTACATTCTATGGTTGAATTATCGAAATCGAATATGCCCCTTTTTATTAAGTCTGGTAATCTAAGAATTAGGGAACAGACACCCTAATTGACGCGAATCCTAAAGATAGATCTATTGGGCCTAACAAACCCCATCCAAAGTACCGGATTCTTTAGTACTTCGAAATTTATATCATATCCGAAGGGTGTCCCGGAATGATGGGGATATTCTTATATATGCATCTTGTTAATGTCGGTTACCAGGTGTTCACCATATGAATGATTTTTATCTCTATGTATGGGATGTATATTGAAATATGAAATCTTGTGGTCTATTGTTACAATTTGATATATATAGGTTAAACCTATAACTCACCAACATTTTTGTTGACGTTTAAAGCATGTTTATTCTCAGGTGAATACTAAGAGCTTCCGCTGTTGCATACTAAAATAAGGACAAGATTTGGAGTCCATGTTTGTATGATACTGTGTAAAAACTGCATTCAAGAAACTGATTTCGATGTAACATATTTGTATTGTAAACCATTATGTAATGGTCGTGTGTAAACAGGATATTTTAGATTATCATTATTTGATAATCTACGTAAAGCTTTTTAAACCTTTATTTATGAAATAAAGGTTATGGTTTGTTTAAAAAATGAATGCAGTCTTTGAAAAACGTCTCATATAGAGGTCAAAACCTCGCAACGAAATCAATTAATATGGAACGTTTTTAATCAATAAGAACGGGATATTTCAAATATTACCTTGAATTAGAAAGATAACCTACTGTAAATAACAAAGGTTCCTTGATCTTAGATGATTACTTGGAATGGATTAGAAAGCTTGGAAGTAGACTTGCAAACTTGGAAGTATTCTTGATTTTTATGAAACTATACTTATGGAATTTATGAAGAACACTTAGAACATGAAGATGGAACATGAGAGAGATCAATTAGATGAAGAAAATTGAAGAATGAAAGTGTTTGTAGGTGTTTTTGGTCATTGGTATATGGATTAGATATAAGGGATATGTAATTTTGTTTTCATGTAAATAAGTCATGAATGATTACTAATATTTTTGTAATTTTATGAGATATTTCATGCTAGTTGCCAAATAATGGTTCCCATATGTGTTAGGTGACTCACATGGGCTGCTAAGAGCTGATCATTGGAGTGTATATACCAATAGTACATACATCTAAAAGCTGTGTATTGTACGAGTACGAATACGGGTGCATACGAGTAGAATTGTTGATGAAACTGAACGAGGATGTAATTGTAAGAATTTTTGTTAAGTAGAAGTACTTTGATATGTGTCTTGAAGTCTTTCAAAAGTGTAAGAATACATATCAAAACACAACATGTATATACATCCTAATGGAGTCGTTAAGTCTTCGTTAGTCGTTACATGTAAGTGTTGTTTTGAAACCTTTAAGTTAACGATCTCAATTAATGTTATTAACCCAATGTTTATTATATCAAATGAGATATTAAATTATTATGTTATAATGATATTATTATGTATGAATATCTCTTAATATGATATATACATTAAAATATCGTTACAACGATAATCGTTACATATAAGTCTCGTTTCGTAATTCTTGAGTTAGTAGTCTTGTTTTTACATATGTAGTGTATTGTTAACACACTTAATGATATATTTAAATATCATTTTATCATGTTAAATATAGTGTATCAATATCTTAATATGATACATATGTATTTTGTAGACGTTATCATAACGATAATCGTTATATATATCATTTCGAGTTTCTTAACTTAGTAATCTCATTTCTTATGTATATCACACATTGTTAATATACTTAGTGAGATACTTACTCATCATAATCTCATGTCAACCATATATATATGTCTATATATACCACAACATGTAGTTTTTACAAATTTGTAACTTTCGTGAATCGCCGGTAAACTTGGGTGATCAATTGTCTATATGAAACTTATTTCATTTAATCAAGTCCTAAAAAGTTTGATTGCTTAACACTTTGGAAACATTTAGGCATGTAAATATCAATCTTAATTAATATATATAAACATGAAAAAGTTCGAGTCACTACAGTACCTACCCGTTAAATAAATTTCGTCCCGAAATTTTAAGCTGTTGAAGGTGTTGACGAATCTTCTGGAAATAGATGCGGGTATTTCTTCTTCATCTGATCTTCACGCTCCCAAGTGAACTCGGGTCCTCTACGAGCATTCCATCAAACCTTAACAATTTGTATCTTGTTTTGCTTAAGTCTCTTAACCTCACGATCCATTATTTGGACGGGTTCTTCAATGAATTGAAGTTTTTCATTGATTTGGATTTCGTCCAACGGAATAGTGAGATCTTCTTTAGCAAAACATTTCTTCAAATTTGAGATGTGAAAAGTGTTATGTACAGCCGCGAGTTGTTGAGGTAGCTCCAGTTGGTAAGCTACTGGTCCGACACGATCTATAATCTTGAATGGTTCAATGTACCTTGGATTTAGTTTCCCCCGTTTACCAAATCGAACAACGCCTTTCCAAGGTGAAACCTTAAGCATGACCATTTCTCCAATTTCAAACTCTATATCTTTTCTTTTACTGTCCGCGTAGCTCTTTTGTCGACTCTGGGCCGTTTTCAATCGTTGTTGAATTTGGATAATTTTCTCGGTAGTTTCTTGTATTATCTCCGAACCCGTAATCTGTCTATCCCCCACTTCATTCCAACAAATCAGAGACCTGCACTTTCTACCATAAAGTGCCTCAAACGGTGCCATCTCAATACTAGAATGATAACTGTTGTTGTAGGAAAATTTTGCTAATGGTAGGTGTCGATCCCAAATGTTTCCGAAATCAATAACACATGCTCGTAGCATGTCTTCAAGCGTTTGTATCGTCCTTTCGCTCTGCCCATCAGTTTGTGGTTGATAGGTAGTACTCATGTCTAGACAAGTCCCCAATGCTTGTTGCAACATCTTCCAGAACCTTGAAACAAATCTACCATCCCTATCAGAGATAATAGAGACGGGTATTCCATGTCTGGAGACAACCTCCTTCAAATACAATCGCGCCAACTTCTCCATTTTGTCATCTTCTCTCATTGGCAGGAAGTGTGCTGACTTGGTGATACGATCAACTATTACCCAAATAGTATCATAACCACTTGCAGTCCTTGGCAATTTAGTAATGAAATCCATGGTAATGTTTTCCCATTTCCATTCTGGGATTTCAGGTTGTTGTAGTAGACCTGATGGTTTCTGATGTTCAGCTTTGACCTTAGAACACGTCAAACATTCTCCTACATATTTAGCAATATCGGCTTTCATACCCGGCCACCAAAAGTGTTTCTTGAGATCTTTATATATCTTCCCCGCTCCGAGATGTATTGAATATCTGGTTTTATGTGCTTCCTTAAGTACCATTTCTCTCACATCTCCAAACCTTGGTACCCAAATTCTATCAGCCCTATATCGGGTTTCGTCTTCCCGAATATTAAGATGTTTCTCTGATCCTTTGGGTATCTCATTCTTCAACTTTCCTTCTTTTACAACCCCCTGTTGCGCCTACTTTATTTGAGTAGTAAGGTTAGTACGAATAATTATATTCATAGCTTTTACCCGTATAGGTTCTCAGTACTTTCTACTCAAAGCGTCAGCTACCACATTCGCCTTCCCCGGGTGGTATCGAATCTCAAAATCATAATCATTCAACAGTTCAATCCACCTGCGTTGTCTCATATTCAGTTGCTTCTGATTAAATATATGTTGGAGACTTTTGTGGTCGGTATATATAATACTTTTGACCCCATATAAATAATACCTCTAAGTCTTTAATGCAAAAATAACAGCACCCAATTCCAAATCGTGAGTCGTATAATTTTGCTCGTGAATCTTCAATTTTCTAGACGCATAAGCAATCACCTTCGTTCGTTGCATTAATACACAACCGAGACCTTGCTTTGATGCGTCACAATAAATCACAAAATCATCATTCTCTTCAGGCAATGACAATATAGGTGCCGTAGTTAGCTTTTTCTTCAATAACTGAAACGCCTTCTCTTGTTCATCCTTCCATTCAAATTTCTTCCCTTTATGCGTTAATGCAGTCAAGGGTTTTGCTATTTTGGAGAAATCTTGGATGAATCTTCTATAGTAACCAGCCAATCCTAAAAATTGACGTATATGCTTCGGAGTTTTTGGGGTTTCTCACTTTTCAACAGTTTCGATCTTTGCCGGGTCCACCTGGATACCTTCTTTGTTCACTATGTGACCGAGGAATTGAACTTCTTCCAACCAAAATGCACACTTTGAAAACTTAGCGTACAGTTTTTCTTTCCTCAATACTTCTAGCACTTTTCTCAAGTGTTCTTCGTGCTCTTGATCATTCTTTGAGTAAATAAGTATGTCATCGATGAAAACAATGACAAACTTGTCAAGATATGGCCCACACACTCGGTTCATAAGGTCCATGAACACAGCTGGTGCGTTAGTCAATCCAAATGGCATAACCATAAACTCGTAATGACCATAACGCGTCCTAAAAGCAGGTTTTGGAATATCATCCTCCTTTACTCGCATTTGATGTTATCCAGAACGTAAATCAATTTTCGAATAAACCGATGAGCCCTGTAGTTGATCAAAGAAGTCGTCAATTCTCGGCAGTGGATAACGGTTTTTGATGGTAAGTTTATTCAACTCTCTGTAGTCAATACACAACCTAAATGTACCATCTTTCTTCTTGACAAATAAAACAGGAGCTCCCCATGGTGATGTACTTGGTCGAATGAAACCACGTTCTAATAGTTCTTGTAGTTGGCTTTGCAGTTCTTTCATCTCGCTGGGTGCAAGTCTGTAAGGAGCACGAGCTATTGGTGCAGCTCCTGGTACAAGATCTATTTGAAATTCAACAGATCGATGTGGAGGTAGTCCCGGTAATTCTTTCGGAAATACATCGGGAAATTCTTTTACGACGGGAACATCATTGATGCTCTTTTCTTCAGTTTGTACTTTCTCGACGTGTGCTAGAACAGCATAGCAACCTTTTCTTATTAGTTTTTATGCCTTCAAATTACTAATAAGATGTAGCTTCGTGTTGCCCTTTTCTCCGCACACCATTAAGGGTTCTCCTTCTTCTCGTACAATGCGAATTGCATTTTTGTAACATACGATCTCTGCTTTCATCTCCTTCAGCCAGTCCATGCCAACTATTACATCAAAACTCCCTAACTCTACTGGTATTAAATCAATCTTAAATATTTCGCTACCCAGTTTAATTTCTCGATTCGGGCATATATAATCTGCTGAAATTAATTTACCATTTGCTAATTTGAGTAAAAATTTACTATCCAACGACGTCAATGGACAACTTAATTTAGCACAAAAATCTCTACTCATATAGCTTCTATCTGCACCCGAATCAAATAAAACGTAAGCAGATTTATTGTCAATAAGAAACGTACCCGTAACAAGTTTCGGGTCTTCCTGTGCCTCTGCCGCATTAATATTGAAAACTCTTCTGCAGCCTTGTCCATTCGTGTTCTCCTGGTTCGGGCAATTTCTAATAATGTGGCCCGGTTTTTCACATTTATAACAAACTACATTGGCATAACTTGCTCCGACACTACTTGCTCCGCCATTACTCGTTCCGACACCATTTGTTCCTTTCGTTCTGTTAACCCCTGGTCCGTAGACCTCACACTTCGCCTCGCTATGACCATTTCTTTTACACTTGTTGCAAAATTTGGTGCAGAACCCCAAGTGATACTTTTCACACCTTTGGCATAGCTGCTTCTGATTGTTGTTGTTGTTGTTGTTGTTGTTGCGGTTGTTATTGTTGTTGGGATGATTGTTGTAGTTGTTGTTGTTGTTGTGCCATTTGTTGTAGTTGGGATTGATGTTGCGATTTGATAGTTAAAGCTAAGGGGTATAAAATACTATTAAATTTTACAAGAAAATACTAATACGATACAATTTTACACAAGATATTTAGTTATTTAGAGAATGGATATACTTAAACCTTGCTACAACACTTATAGGCAGTGTACCTAATCGTACAGTAGTGTAGTTTTTAGTAAGTCCGGTTCGTTCCAAAGGGAATCTTTTTCACAAAGCTTAACGCTATATTAGTTTAAATTTATAAAAATACAAATATATATATAAGTAATATTATTATTATAAAGGGGGGTTTTTACCGTTTAATGACCGGTTTGTCGATTTTAAAACTTTAGTCGCAGTTAAAACCAAATGTAAAATAATAAATAAATACAAGACTTAATTTAAAGCGTAAAGTAAATAACGATAATGAAATTGCGAATAATAAAAGTGTGATAAAATAAACTTGCGATAATTAAAAAGTACGATAATTAAAAGTGCAATTAAATACAATAACAATAAAAATGCGATAATTAGAAGTGCAATTAAATATAAAATAAAGGAAATTAAATATGAAATAAAAGAATTATGCTTATTTAAACTTCCGTAACCATGATGTTTGACGTGTTAATTTTAGTTTTATGCCCATGGGTTAATTGTCCTTTGTCCTGGATTATTTAATATGTCCGTCTGGTTTTTGTCCATAACAGTCCATCAGTCATAAATATAAAGTGCGAGTGTCCTAGACAAATTATCCTTATACACGAAGTTAAATATTCCAACTAATTGGGGATTCGAATTGTAACAAGGTTTTAATACTTTGTTTAATGAATACACCAGGTTATCGACTGCGTGTAAACCAAGGTTTTAATATTTTGTTATCAATTATACCAAGTGTCCTTGTACATAATTTCACCCCTGTTTTAATTATTCTAGTGGCTATTAATCCATTCCCGTGTCCGGTTAAATGAACGATTATTCGTACATATAAATACCCCGCCCATCGTGTCCGATCGAGTGTACATGGTAATTTATAGGGACGCCCAATTGTAAATCTTTATATTAACATTAACAAACTATCATTTAGTTAAACAAATATAAAGCCCATTAATAGCCCATAGTCTAATTTCCACAAGTGTCGTTCTTTTGTCCAAACCCAAATTATGGTACAAAATCCAATTACCCAATTTTAGTAATTAGCCCAACATCATGATTACTTTGGATTAAATAAGCGTAATAATAACTTAGCTACGAGACATTAAATTAAAAAGGTTGAACATAACTTACAATGATTAAAAATAGCGTAGCGTTACACGGACAGAATTTCGACTTACACACTTACAACATTTGCTAACATACCCTTATTATTAGGATTTAAAATTAAAATTAAAATTAAAATATAAATTATATATATATATATATATATATATATATATATATATATATATATATATTTACGTATATATTGAGAGAGAGATAGATTTTTGGATATTGAAAATGATCAGAATTCGGTTGCCTTTATAGGGAATTGAGTTCAGGGGTACTCCGCTACTCGTGGCAACTTTTGCCTTCAAACTCCGTGAGTCGCGGAGTTTGAAAATACAGCTCACCCTCCTTTGGCTTCTTTCTTACCGACGATTTATAAATATATTATAATATATATATTAATTTTAAGAATTAATTATATATTATATTATATTTATGTGCATAGTTGACTCGTAATTTTTAGTCCATTGCGTCGAGCGTTGAGAGTTGACTCATGTCCCGGTTCCGGATTTTCGAACGTCCTTGCGTACAATTTAATATCTTGTACTTTGTGTTTTGAATCTTGTACTCTTGTAATTTCGAGACGTTTCTTATCAATAATTGGAACCTCTTTGATTGTATTTTGTACTTTTGAGCTTTTTGGTCGTTTGCGTCTTCAATTCGTCGAATCTGTCTTTTGTCTTCACCTTTTATTATTTAAACGAATATCACTTTTAAATAGAACAATTGCAACTAAAAGCTTGTCCTTCTTGGGGAATAATGCTATGAAATATATGTTCGTTTTTAGCATTATCACGATTGTTGGGATAGTTGTTGTTGTATTGGTGACTCTTATCACCATTTTCCTCCCACTTTCTTTTGACTAGCTTCACGTTGGCCTCTTCGGCTGCCTGTTCTTTAATTCTTCCCTCAATCTAGTTCACTAGTTTGTGAGCCATTCTACATGCCTTTTGTATGGAGGCAGGCTCGTGTGAACTTATATCTTCTTGGATTCTCTCCGGTAACCCTTTCACAAACGCGTCGATCTTCTCTTCCTCATCTTCGAATGCTCTCAGACACAATAGGCACAATTCTGTGAATCATCTTTCGTAGGAAGTAATATCGAATCCCTGTGTTCGTAACCCTCTAAGTTTTGACTTGAGCTTATTGACCTCGGTTCTGGGACGGTACTTCTCGTTCATCAAGTGCTTGAATGCTGACCACGGTAGCGCGTAAGCAGCATCTTGTCCCACTTGCTCTAGATATGTATTCTACCATGTTAACGCATTACCTATGAAGGTATGCGTACCGTACTTCACTTTGTCTCCTTTAGCACACTTACTTACCCAAACACCGATTCAACTTTCTCGGTCCACCGTTTCAATCCGATTGGTCCTTCGGTCCCATCAAATTCTGAAGGTTTGCAGGCAATGAATTCCTTGTACGAGCATCCTACACGATTTCTTGCGCCGTTAGCTGTATTGCTAGATTCAGAGTTAATGTTGGTATGTAGCGCGGCCTGTACTGTGGCTATGTTTGAAGCAAGAAAGGCACGAAATTCCTCTTCGCTCATATTCAAGGTGTGTCGAGTAGTCGGTGCCATTTCCTTCAAAATAGTCAAATGAAACAAGTTAATCATACATAATATTAAGAGTAGTCAGTAGTATCTCGTAGCATAATATGAACTCATTTATAAAAGCTTTTTCTTCATATTAGCGTTTTATAAGTTTAAATTCGGGTACTACCTACCCGTTAAGTTCATACTTAGTAGCTAATATACAATTCAACTACTACAATTCCATATGAAAAACTGATTATAATAATATATCACATACAAATATTCTTCAAACTTACAACTTCGCTATATTACATATAACATGAAATATAGTACACTATGATACAGGACAGTTTTGAAGATAAATCTAGTTAATACGCAAGTTGTTCAGCAAAGAAAATAAAGACACGTAATTCATAAGTCCAGAGATAAGTCATGCATTCTGGTTTTACTAAGACGACTTCCCATCCTTGGTCTTGTGAAAAATAACCGTTATAACCATTGGCTAGGCAGCATGTTGTAATGTCGTCAAAAGAACGAGGGTTTCGTAATGTCCAACAGCCCCGTAATAATCTAAAAACCTTGTTTCTCACCCCAACTACTGAATTCGTCACTTGTGGAAAAGTTTTATTTAAAAGCTGCAATCCGATGTTCTTTTTCTCACTTTGGTAAGAAGCGAACATCACTAACCCGTAAGCATAACATGCTTCTTTATGTTGCATGTTAGAAGCTCTTTCTAATTCACGAAATCCGATATTGGGATATGTTGAGTCAAAATAGGTTCTTAACCCGTAGCGTAAAATTGCATTTGGGTTCCCCGCATTTAACGCTTTAAAGAAAACACGGCGTAACTTAAAGTCTCCCCAATGTGATATACCCCACCTATCAAAGCAAAGCCTTTTATAAACTAAGGTATTTCTGGAAAGTCTTTCAAATGTTTGACAAGTTAATTTCGCCATAACTAAATGTGCTGATGAATTCTGACCGACTCTAGACAAGATTTCCTCAATCATATCCTCTGGTAGGTCTTCTAAAATATTCGGTTGTCTACCCTTAACGTCCATTTTGTTTTTATACTGTAAAATAGACAAGGATTAGATTCGTAATAACAAACAATACAAGCAATTTTTACATAGAACATAAAAGTACAAGCACACTACAATACATTTATTACACAACATGCTCACACCCCTCTAATCTGAATCACTGGTTTCTTCTTCTTCGGACTTGGTTCTTTTTCCTAATTTTCTAGGGATATATGATGTTCCTCTAATACGAGCCGTCATTTTCCACATTGGTTTAGAAAAACCTGGTGGTTTAGAGGTTCCCGAGTTATTGTCACGATATTGAAAATACGGGTGTTGACGGTACATATAAAGTTCATCGGGGTCGGAATCAGATTTCTCTATTTTGATGCCTTTTCCCTTATTATTTTCTTTTGCCTCATTAAATTGGGTCGGGGTAATTTCTATAACATCATCGGAATCCTCATCAGGATCCGATTCATCGGAAAATTGGTAATTTTCCCAATATTTTGCTTCCTTAGCGGAAACACCATTGACCATTATTAACTTTGGTCCATTGGTTGAGGATTTTCTTTTATTTGACCGATTTTCTGTGGTTCCTACTATTCCCCCCTTCGGTACCTCTTCTTCTTCCGGTTCCTCGTCTTCCGGTTCCTCTTCTTCCGGTTCCTCTTCTTCCGGTTCCTCTTCTTCCGGTTCCGTTTCCTCTTCTTCCGGTTCTTCGGGAACTTGTGATTCTTGCCAATATATATTCGACTCTTCGTTATTATTAGGTGAGTCAATGGGATTTGTGCTAGAGGTAGACATCTATCACACAATATCAAACATGTTAAGAGCTTAATATATCACATAATATTTACATGTTAATAATATATAGTTTCCAACAAAAATGTTAAGCAATCATTTTTAAAGAAAACACGGTCGAAGTCCAGACTCACTAATGCATCTTAACAAACTCGATAAGACACACTAATGCAAATTTTCTGGTTCTCTAAGACCAACGCTCGGATACCAACTGAAATGTCCCGTTCATATTGATTATAAACGTTCCATATTAATTGATTTCGTTGTGAGGTTTTGACCTCTATATGAGACGTTTTTCAAAGACTGCATTCATTTTTAAAACAACCATAACCTTTATTTTATCAATAAAGGTTTTAAAAGCATTACGTAGATTATCAAATAATGATAATCTAAAATATACTGTTTACACATGACCATTAGATAATGGTTTACCATAGAAATATATTACATCGATATATGTTTCTTGAATGCAGTTTTTACACAATATCATACAAACATGGACTCCAAATCTTGTCCTTATTTTAGTATGCAACAGCGGAAGCTCTTAGTATTCACCTGAGAATAAACATGCTTTAAACGTCAACAAAAATGTTGGTGAGTTATAGGCTTAACCTATATATATCAAATCGTAACAATAAACCACAAGATTTCATATTTCAATACACATCCAATACATAGAGATAAAAATCATTCATATGGTGAATACCTGGTAACCGACATTAACAAGATGCATATATAAGAATATCCTCATCATTCCGGGACACCCTTCGGATATGATATAAATTTCAAAGTACTAAAGCATCCGGTACTTTGGATGGGGTTTGTTAGGCCCAATAGATCTATCTTTAGGATTCGCGTCAATTAGTAGATCGGTTTACTAATTCTTAGGTTACCAAGTAAAAGGGGCATATTCGGCTTCAATCATTCACCCATATAATTTAGTTTCAATTACTTGTGTCTATTTCGTAAAACATTTATAAAACTGCATGTATTCTCATCCCAAAATATTAGATTTTAAAAGTGGGACTATAACTCACTTTCACAGATATTTCCTTCCTCAGAAATAAGACTTGGCCACGGATCGATTCACGAACCTATACAAATATGTACATATATATCAAAGTATGATCAAAATATAATTACAACCATTTTTATTATGTTTTAAAGATTTGAGTGTATTAAGTCAGCTGTCCTCGTTAATAACCTACAACTAGTTGTCCACAGTTAGATGTACAGAAATAAATTGAAATATATTATCTTGAATCAATCTACGACCCAGTATATATACATCTCAGGCTAGATCACAACTCAAAGTATATATATTTTTGGAATCAACCTCAACCCTGTATAGCTAACTCCAACATTACTGCATATAGAGTGTCTATGGTTGTTCCAAATAATATATATACATGGGTCGATATGATATGTCAAAACATTTGCATACGTGTATATGGTATCCCAAGATTACATAATATATTAGAATACATGTATAATACAATATAAGTTAGCTAGGATATGATTTGTATAGATTTGTTAAACATTTCCCGTAGCTAAAAAGATCAAAAATATCCAATCTTGTTTTACCCATAACTTCTTCATTTTAAATCCATTTTGAGTGAATCAAATTGCTATGGTTTCATATTGAACTTTAATTTAAGAATCCAAATAGAAAAAGTATAGGTTTATAGTTGGAAATTTAAGTTACATGTCAATTACTAAAGAGGTAGTCATTTCCGTCGAAAGAACGACATCTTGATGACCATTTTGAAAAACATACTTTCACTTTGAGTTTAACCAACATTTTTGGATATAGTTTCATATTCATATGAAAAATCATTTTCCCAGAAGAACAACTTTTAATTCAAAGTTTATCATAGTTTTTAATTATCCAAACCAAAACAGCCCCCGGTTTCACTACGACGGCGTATATCCGATTTTATGGTGTTCATCGTGTTTCCAGGTTTTAAATCATTAAGTTAGCATATCATATAGATATAAAAAATTTGTTTAGTTGATTTTAAAAGTCAAGTTAGAAGGATTAACTTTTGTTTGCGAACAAGTTTAGAATTAACTAAACTATGTTCTAGTGATTACAAGTTTAAACCTTCGAATAAGATAGCTTTATATGTATGAATCGAATGATGTTATGAACATTATTACTACCTCTAGTTTTCTGGATAAAATTACTGGAAATGAGAAAAATGGATCTAGCTTTATAGGATCCTTGGATGGCTTGAAAGTTCTTGAAGCAGAATCATGACACGAAAACAGTTCAAGTAAGATTTTCACTCGAAATAAGATTGTTATAGTTGTAGAAATTGAATCAAAGTTTGAATATGAATATTACCTTGAATTAGAAATATAACCTACTGTAAATAACAAAGATTCCTTGATCTTATATGATTACTTGGAATGGATTAGAAAGCTTGGAAGTAGACTTGCAAACTTGGAAGTATTCTTGATTTTTATGAAACTATACTTATGGAATTTATGAAGAACACTTAGAACTTGAAGATGGAACTTGAGAGAGATCAATTAGATGAAGAAAATTGAAGAATGAAAGTGTTTTTAGGTGTTTTTGGTCGTTGGTATATGGATTAGATATAAAGGATATGTAATTTTGTTTTCATGTAAATAAGTCATGAATTATTACTAATATTTTTGTAATTTTATGAGATATTTCATGCTAGTTGCCAAATGATGGTTCCCACATGTGTTAGGTGACTCAAATGGGCTGCTAATAGCTAATCAT
Source organism: Rutidosis leptorrhynchoides (assembly GCF_046630445.1). Taxonomy (NCBI): domain Eukaryota; kingdom Viridiplantae; phylum Streptophyta; class Magnoliopsida; order Asterales; family Asteraceae; genus Rutidosis; species Rutidosis leptorrhynchoides. The sequence goes on from NC_092340.1 coordinate 232,879,335, forward strand.
TGGAGTGTATATACCAATAGTACATACATCTAAAAGCTGTGTATTGTACGAGTATGAATACGGGTGCATACGAGTAGATTTGTTGATGAAACTGAACGAGGATGTAATTGTAAGCATTTTTGTTAAGTAGAAGTACTTTGATATGTGTCTTGAAGTCTTTCAAAAGTGTAAGAATACATATCAAAACACAACATGTATATACATTCTAATGGAGTCGTTAAGTCTTCGTTAGTCGTTACATGTAAGTGTTGTTTTGAAACCTTTAAGTTAACGATCTCAATTAATGTTGTTAACCCAATGTTTATTATATCAAATGAGATGTTAAATTATTATGTTATCATGATATTATGATGTATGAATATCTCTTAATATGATATATACATTAAAATATCGTTACAACGATAATCGTTACATATAAGTCTCGTTTCGTAATTCTTGAGTTAGTAGTCTTGTTTTTACATATGTAGTTCATTGTTAACACACTTAATGATATATTTAAATATCATTTTCTCATGTTAAATATAGTGTATCAATATCTTAATATGATACATATGTATTTAGTAGACGTTATCATAACGATAATCGTTATATATATCATTTCGAGTTTCTTAACTTAGTAATCTCATTTCTTATGTATATCACACATTGTTAATATACTTAGTGAGATACTTACTCATCATAATCTCATGTCAACCATATGTATATGTCTATATATACTACAACATGTAGTTTTTACAAATTTGTAACGTTCGTGAATCGCCGGTCAACTTGGGTGATCAATTGTTTATATGAAACTTATTTCATTTAATCAAGTCTTAACAAGTTTGATTGCTTAACACGTTGGAAACATTTAGTCATGTAAATATCAATCTTAATTAATATATATAAACATGGAAAAGTTCGGGTCACTACAGAATGTGGGTTAATGCACTAAAAGATAAACTTAAGTATGATTAACCAAAGTATGATTAACCAAAGAATATGTTTTGATGATGACATATACATATGCATAAGTAATGACTGACATCTTAACATAAAACACGCAAGGTCACTAATCCATACTTTATCTTGCAAACGACCAAGTCAAACATAGGTTAAAGAACGAAATTAACAGTTCGGCTAAACACATGGTCGAGGTACGGTCGACCGCTTAGTCAACCGTGAAACCCCAAACTGAATTGCAATGCAGTTTTGTGAAAAGAAGTTGCACGATCGCCACCACGGTCAACCGTAGTGCGACCGCAGTTTTCTCTGTTACCATTTTCAACCAAATAATGTTTGACTAGTTCCCGACATCTATAATTCATGAAACCTTTCTCAACATGCTTAGAATAGATGCCTTCTCCATACTCAAATGAGTTTTGGTCATAAAAACACTAATTGTGATTAATTACGCCTAATGACATCTTAATGACAAATTAACCAAGATTAGGCATAACACATAAGTGTTAATCAACAACTTGTGATCTTAATTCTTATCTAGATATCCTTAGTATGATCATCAAGTACCAACACACTTAAGCCAATGTCACTAGAAAAATGATTGCTATTAGAAATGACTTAGTGATTAATTAAGGCTAAATGAGGAACAATGCTCTCAAGATTAACTCGTAATGACTTGTAATCCTAAAACACACTTAGATACATTTAAGATGGTCACCAAGTCTCAACTAGAGATTGCTCTTCCCTTGTGCATGTGTTGGACATTAATGTGTGCTTACACATTAATCAAGCAATATGTTATATTGCAAATTAAACTTATTAAGTGCTTGAATTATAAGTTGTGCAAGTATCTATATGATTGATCCTAGAATAACTATCTCTTGCTATGTGAGTATTACTTGCTACTTGTCAATATGGTTAATACTCATAAACTTGTCAACTTGATTAATATGTTTACTATGTGCTCATTAGTTAGGATTCAAATGACTAACCTACTCCAATAGATTAAGTGTAAAATGGTTCATAATGAAAGTATAGTCAATTGTCTATTTGGTCTAGTCTAAGTAACTAAGGGTGATTGCTTATGACTTAACTTTGATGTCTCTACATACTTCATGATTATCTTATAGAGACATTATTCAATTAATCTCTAACTAAACTTAAAAAAGAACATGACTTGTGATTAATTGAAACTAGTAAGTTAATGACATAGTGACTAGTCTTTAGAATTGAACCAAGGGCATTAAAGTGACTAACTAAGTCTTGATCAAACTGAGATTTCCCAAAATATCAATCAAGACACTTCTCCAAGAATGTTGGGTTTGCCACTTTTGGAATGATTAGTCAGTTTCATGCATTAAGACCAAATCTCACACACTTAATGCATATAGTACTTGTATAGGATGTTTGGTTTCTTTTGTAGGTGCTAGAAGGAATAAAGGTGCCAAAATGTGATGTTCAAATTTGAGTCAAACGGCTATAAAATGGATACTAAATTTGGACTGGAGCACGCACAGTCGCACCACGGTCGACCGTGACGGCAATCGTGTGTCAACTGCTACTTTTTGAATCTCACTATAAAAGTCAAACATTTAAGAGCATTTGAAGCAGACCCTCTTGCATATTTCAAAGGCTTATTTCCAGTGATCACAAGTGCATCAATTACTACTCAAATGTGATCAAGCAAGAGAAGATTCTATGATCTCATAGATATAGAATTGGGTTCTTGTAAACTTACTAATCAAAATCATTTATCTTGTGAGTTTACTTAATGTAATGTATGTCCTAGAATTGTCATAGGATCATCATTGCAAAGTGTATAAGTCTTGTAACTTCAATTAGTAGAAGCATAGGCTAGCTTAGTGATCTACTTCCTTAAAGGGACTTAGGAAGTTGATTAATCTTATTTGGAGATTAATACTTGTCCAAGGTGAAGTCAAGTTGATCTAGGTTGGAGTTGATCTTTCAAAGGGATAGAAAGATTAGGTTTGTTGTCTACCAAAGAAGTTGAAGACTTGTAAATCGGATCTCCACCGGGTTTGGAGAAAAGTGCTTAGTGAAGCAACAAATCCCAATTAGTGTAATCGAGGAGTGGATTAAGGTGGATTAGTTAACATCCACCCGAACCACTATAAATCCTTGTGTCTATGTTCTTTACATTACTTCACTTATCATTTCGAACATATACACTACACATATTCACTTAAAAACATAGCAAGTAACTATTCACCCCCCTCTAGTTACTTACAGAGAGGAACCGAGCCTTTTAAGGAGCTATTTCCTACGCTAAGAACGATCAGACCCTTAAATTTGAGGTCAAGTTAGGCAAGTTCCCCGTTAACTTATTTGAGCCCAAATCTAGTACATGTAACGGTGATTCCCTTTTCTGTACAACCGAGATGTCAACCAAGAGTAAATTGTTGCTCAAATCAACAATTTGACAATTTCCTAAAGAAGGTGGTAGTGAACCTGATAGTTCATTTGATGATAGATTTAAAGTAGTCAAACTGGTAGAGTTGACATTTAGAATGGAACCTGCAATTGAAAGTTGAATATATAAAATTTAAACACATGAATGATAAAAAGAACAAAGGTTGTAACCATTACAGGATTACACAGATTGTTAAGCATTACCAGCCATACACACCATTTCATCACAAGATATAAAATATTAATCAAAAAGTCAAGATATTTACCTGAAAACCCGTTTCGACTAAGATCAAGCGTTTTTAAAGGAATCGAACTCTGTAAAAGCTCTTCCGGAATCGGGCAAAACAACTGAGTATTCCCCAACCACAAAACCTCAAGATTGGGTAACAACTCGAAAGAAGGTAACTTTCCAGTTAAACCATTATCACTTAAATTCAAAATATGCAAATTCCTAAACATGATTAAAACTTCTTCACTAAAAAACCACCAACTAATTTATTATTACTAAAATTCACATATTGAACAGTATTAACCACACTAGGTACATTCCCAATATCCATAGATAAAGACCCATAACTGATTATGACTTAGTCAAAATGTTGTACATTCTTAAGCACGGAAAATAAAACCTCTAAATCACCCCATTTGGGAACCCACCAGTGAAATTATTGTTAGACAAATTCAGGTAATTTAACCCACAAAGATCATTAATTTTTTCAGGAATTAGACCATAAAATTGGATGCTTCATAAATTTAAATACTGAAGTGAATACATGATCCAAGAACTGGTACAATTCTGCCACAAAATCTATTACCAGAAAAGCTCAATTTTTTAATGAATATAAAGTAAAGAACTTATAGTTCACTGAATAAGTCAAGACAGTCGATATTGATTGCGGTAACAAGCCCTAATTCATCGCACGAAATGCCGTAAAATTTGGGGCAAATAGAAGCTGGATCCGAGGTAGAAATGTTCCATGAATCTAAGATTTTTCTAAATGGGTCTTCACTGATTCCTTTTTTGAACTCGAGTAGTGATCGGAGTTCATCCTGCATCGATGACAGTGGTGCTTTGCCGGCAAAAACCGTCGTTAAGGAAAAAAGAAGGTGTAACTGCATTTGCATACTAGTTCTGGGTGAAGAATAAAATTAGGAATTTTTTTTTGGGTATATAAGGGTTAACTGAGTGAAGAAGCTTCGACAATTAAAGTTGAAACTTGAAATCATTAGCCATCAATCTTCAGCACCTTGCTCGCAGCTGGTTTTCTAAGGTATTAGAACGCTTGTAGCGGTTAACCACCAACGGCGTCGCCACCTAGGTGGCATGGGACAAGGCCCCCTTTTCCTGGTATCGAAGCGTGGGATGACCAAAAACATGGTCTAGCCATGGCTCTGCAACGGGTATTGTGACGCCCCGTACAAAACCATCATGTACGAATCGTCAACAACAGGTCCATTACAGGGTATAATACTACATGCTGTTTTAAAACAAGTTTTGCATTCATGAAAAGATAACATTTTACAAAAGATAACGTGACACAAAGTTCATTACAAAGCCATTATTCAAAATAACATAAGTTGCGAATGCAAAATAAAAGTTCCATGATAGAGACATCTCTAAGTAATGCAGCAAAAGTCTAACATAGCGAGTCTGTAACAGCAAGTCTATAACACCAAGACAGCAAGACTAACAGCGGAAGCAATAACGTCTAAGTACCTGAGAAATACATGCTTAAAAGGTCAACACGAATGTTGGTGAGCTATAGTTTGTTTTTAATCAGTAATGTAACGTAGAGCACGAGATTTCGTATTCAAAACAGTATGAAAAGTATATGCTTAACCGTGGGCACCCGGTAACTAACTTAATTTGATAATACCCCCTAAAAGTACACTTGGCGAGTGCGTATGTTCTCGAAGTATTAAACACCCGTTAAATGCTAGCGCGACTAGCGCGAGTGGGGATATCAAACCCTATGGATCCATATCTAATATTCGCGTTCACCGATTTAAAAACCAATGATTAAACGTTACCATGCTAAGGGGAATCTTTGTGCCGTTATATCACTCACACATATATATAACGTTTAAGTACTCGTATCTAGTATGTAAAACATAAAAAGCGCATGTATTCTCAGTCTCAAAAATAGTTAGAGTAAAAACGGAAGCTATAACTCATAGTGAATGTGCGGTAAAGTCGATATGAAAAGTATGCAAGTAGTAAGTCGGTCCGAAAGGTCGTCAACCTAAGTCAAAGGTCACTAAGTCAGTATATTGTCCCCAAAATTTTAAAAGTGAATAAATTAAGTCTTAAGTATCATCATCATCATCATCATCATTCGTAAAAGCTAGAGTAAGTTTTCAATAAGAATAGAGATCGAAACAAAAGGCTGACTTCGGACAGCTTCTACGACCTCTAGACAAACTGAAAAGATGCGTGGTCAGTGGCCAAGGCTCCGTATGTGAGTCCTCTAACCGTTATCCAATTTTTAGATCCTAACTCGATGTCGTTTGACCGTGGCGACGGTTCAAGCGCGAGTAGGTCAGAATTTTCAGCATGTCGTTACAACGGCGTAGTGACTTTCGGAAGGCTATAAATCCTAAACCATATATCGGATTTAGGCGAGTCCTAAAAAGAAAGTCATCTACTCAAACCGAACTATCTGAAAATAAATTCTCCAGAAGTGCTAGGATTCTGATCAGACCCCGAAAAACAGCAAACAAGTGCTCCGGTAGGTTTCTTGGTGCTTGATGCTCATCACGGTTCTCATCCTTGATGCGTGTAAGCTTCAAGTGTACAACTCTTTGATGTTTTAGTATCACTTTGACCAAGTTTCAACTATAAACACACAACTAAGAGTAAAAGCTAACATTCTACAAGTTTTGAACATCAAGGTTGTCTCTTTATTGCATAAACACAATAAAGCTTCAACCTTTGTCCTTTTGACACCAGTTTATGCATCTTCATCATATGAGATGATGAAGACTTGATTTTTATCACCATAAAATGAAATGTCCCATTCATATTGATTATAAACGTTCCATATTAATTGATTTCGTCGCGAGGTTTTTGACCTCTATATGAGACGTTTTTCAAAGACTGCATTCATTTTAAAACAACCATAACCTTTCTTTTATCGATAAAGGTTTAAAAAGCATTACGTAGATTATCAAATAATGATAACCTAAAATATACCGTTTACACACGAACATTATATAATGGTTTACAATAAGAATATATTACATCAAAAATAAGTTTCTTGAATGCAGTTTTTACACAATATCATACAAGCATGGACTCTAAATCTTGTCCTTATTTTAGTATGCAACTGCGGAAGCTCTTAATAATCACCTGAGAATAAACATGCTTTAAACGTCAACAAAAATGTTGGTGAGTTATAGGTTTAACCTATATATTTATCAAATCATAATAATAGACCACAAGATTTCATATTTCAATACATCCCATACATAGAGATAAAAATCATTCATACGGTGAACACCTGGTAACCGACATTAACAAGATGCATATAAGAATATCCCCTATCATTCTGGGACATCCATCGGACATGATAAAACAACATCGAAGTACTAAAGCATCCGCTACAACGGATGGGATTTGTTGGGCCCAATAGATCTATCTTTAGGATTTGCGTTAATTAGTAGACTGGTTTACTAATTCTTAGATTACCAAGTAAAAGGGGCATATTCGGCTTTGATCGTTCAACCATAGAAAGTAGTTTCATGTACTTGTGTCTATTTTGTAAAACATTTATAAAGCTGCATATATTCTCATCCCAAAAATATTAGATTTTAAAAGTGGGACTATAACTCACTTTCACAGATTTTTACTTCGTCGGGAAGTAAGACTTGGCCACTGGTCGATTCACGAACTTATAAAAAATATGTACATATATATTAAAGTATGTTCAAAATATATTTACAACATTTTTAATACGTTTTAATGTTTTAATTTTATTATGTCAGCTGTCCTCGTTAGTAACCTACAACTAGTTGTCCATAGTTAGATGTACATAAATAAATTGATATATATTATCTTGACCCAATCCACGACCCAGTGTATACACGTCTCAGGCTAGATCACAACTCAAAGTATATATATTTTTGGAATCAACCTTAACCCTGTATAGCTAACTCCAACATTACTGCATATAGAGTGTCTATGGTTGTTCCAAATAATATATATAGATGGGTCGATATGATATGTCAAAACATTTGCATACGTGTCTATGATATCTCAAGATTACATAATATATTAGAATATATGTATTATACAATATAAGTTAGCTAGGATATGATTAATATAGATTTGTTACAAATTTTCACGTAGCTACAACAAGTAAAAATATCCAATCTTGTTTTACTCATAACTTCTTCGTTTTAAATCCGTTTTGAGTGATTCAAGTTGATATGGTTTCATATTGAACTTAAGTTTATGAATATAAACAGAAAAATTATAAGTTTCTAGACAGAAATACAGGTTATAAGTCATTTTTGTAAAGGTAGTCATTTCAGTCGAAAGAACGACGTCTAGATGACCATTTTGAAAAACATACTTCCACTTTGAGTTTAACCATGATTTTTGGATATAGTTTCATGTTCATAAGAAAAATCATTTTCCCAGAAGAACAACTTTTGAATCAAAGTTTATCATAGTTTTTAATTAACTAACCCAAAACAGCCCGCGGTGTTACTACGACGGCGTATATCTGGTTTTACGTTATTTTTCGTGTTTTCAGGTTTTAAATCATTAAGTTAGCATATCATATAGATATAGAAAATGTGTTTAGTTGATTTTAAAAGTCAAGTTTGAAGGATTAATTTTGTTTGCGAACAAGTTTAGAATTAACTAAACTATGTTCTAGTGATTACAAGTTTAAACCTTCGAATAAGGTAGCTTTATATATATGAATCGAATGATGTTATGAACATCATTACTACCTCAGGTTTTGTGGATGAACCTACTGGAAATGAGAAAAATATATCTAGCTTCAAAGGATCCTTGGATGGCATGAAAGTTCTTGAAGCAAAATCATGACACGAAAACAAGTTCAAGTAAGATTTCCACTCGAAATAAGATTGTTAAAGTTATAGAAATTGAATCAAAGTTTGAATATGAGTATTACCTTATATTAGAAAGATATCTTACTGTAAATAAGAAAGATTTCTTGAGGTTGGATGATCACTCAAAGTGAATTTGCAAGATTGGAAGTAAGCTAGCAAACTTGGAAGTATTCTTGATTTTATGAAACTAGAACTTATAGAATTTATGTAGAACACTTAGAACTTGAAGATAGAACTTGAGAGAGATCAATTAGATGAAGAAAATTGAAGAATCAAAGTGTTTATAGGTGTTTTTGGTCGTTGGTATATGGATTAGATATAAAGGATGTGTAATTTTGTTTACATGTAAATAAGTCATGAATGACTACTAATATTTTTGTAATTTTATGAGATATTTCATGCTAGTTGCCAAATGATGGTTCCCACATGTGTTAGATGACTCACATGGGCTGCTAAGAGCTTATCATTGGAGTGTATATACCAATAGTACCTACATCTAAAAGCTGTGTATTGTACGAGTACGAATACGGGTGCATACGAGTAGAATTGTTGATGAAACTGAACGAGGATGTAATTGTAAGAATTTTTGTTAAGTAGAAGTATTTTGATAAGTGTCTTGAAGTCTTTCAAAAGTGTATGAATACATATTAAAACACTACATGTATATACATTTTAACAGAGTCGTTAAGTCATCGTTAGTCGTTACATGTAAGTGTTGTTTTGAAACCTTTCGGTTAACGATCTTGTTAAATGTAGTTAACCCATTGTTTATTATATCAAATTAGATTTTAAGTTATTATATTATCATGATAACATGATGTATTAATATTTCTTAATATGATATATATACAGTTAAATGTTGTTACAACGATAATCGTTACATATATGTCTCGTTTTGAAATCATTAAGTTTGTAGTCTTGTTTTTACATATGTAGTTCATTGTTAATACACTTAATGACATGTTTACTTATCATTTCATGATTAAACATAGTGTATCAATATCTTTTTATGATTCATATGTATTTAGTAAGACGTTGTTATAACGATAATCGTTATATATATCGTTTCGAGTTTCTTAATTCAATAAACTCAATTTTATGTATATAACTCATTGTTAAAACACCTAATGAGATACTTACTTATCATAATATCATGTTAACTATATATATATATATATATATATATATATATATATATATATATATATATATATATATATATATATATATATATATATATATATATATATATATATATATATATATATATATATATATATATATAATCATATATATGTCATCATATAGTTTTTACAAGTTTTAACGTTCGTGAATCACCGGTCAACTTGGGTGGTCAATTGTCTATATGAAACCTATTTAAATTAATTAAGTCTTAACAAGTTTGATTACTTAACATGTTGGAAACACTTAATCATATAATTATCAAATTTAATTAATATAAATAAACATGGAAAAGTTCGGGTCACTACAGTACCTACCCGTTAAATAAATTTCGTCCCGAAATTTTAAGCAGTTGGAGGTGTTGACGTATCTTCTGGAAATAAGTGCGGGTATTTCTTCTTCATCTGATCTCTCATTCCCAGGTAAACTCGGATCTTCTACGAATATTTCATCAAACTTTAACAATTGGTATCTTGTTTTGCTTAAGTCTTTTAACCTCACGATCCATTATTTTGACGGGTTCTTCGATAAATTGAAGTTTTTCGTTAATTTGGATTTCGTCTAATGGAATAGTGAGATCTTCTTTAGTAAAACATTTCTTCAAATTCGAGACATGGAAAGTATTATGTACAGCCGTGAGTTGTTGAGGTAACTTAAGTCGGTAAGCTACTGGTCCGACGCGATCAGTAACCTTGAATGGTCCAATATACCTTGGGTTTAATTTCTCTCGTTTACCAAATCGAACAATGCCTTTCCAAGGTGCAACTTTAAGCATGACCATCTCTCCAATTTCAAATTCTATATCTTTTTTTTAATGTCAGCGTAGCTCTTTTGTCTACTTTGGGCGGTTTTCAACCGTTGTTGAATTTGGATATTCTTCTCGGTAGTTTCTTGTACTATCTCCGGACCCGTAATCTGTCTATCCCCCACTTCACTCCAACAAATCGGAGACCTGCACTTTCTACCATAAAATACTTCAAACAGCGCCATCTCAATGCTTGAATGGTAGCTGTTGTTGTAGGAAAATTCTGCTAACGGTAGATGTCGATCCCAACTGTTTCCGAAATCAATAACACATGCTCGTAGCATGTCCTCAAGCATTTGTATCGTCCTTTCGCTCTGGACATCAGTTTGTGAATGATAGGCAGTACTCATGTCTAGACTAGTTTCTAATGCTTGCTGTAATGTCTGCCAGAATCTTGAAATAAATCTGCCATCCCAATCAGAGATAATAGAGATTGGTATTCCATGTCTGGAGACAACTTTCTTCAAATACAGTCGTGCTAACTTCTCCATCTTGTCATCTTCTCTTATTGGCAGAAAGTGTGCTGATTTGGTGAGACGATCAACTATTACCCAGATAGTATCAAAACCACTTGTAGTCATTGGCAATTTAGTGATGAAATCCATGGTAATGTTTTACCATTTCCATTCCGGGATTTCGGGTTGTTGAAGTAGACCTGATGGTTTCTGATGCTCCGCTTTGACCTTAGAACACGTCAAACATTCTCCTACGTATTTAGCAACATCGGCTTTCATACCCGGCCACCAAAAATGTTTCTTGAGATCCTTGTACATCTTCCCCGTTCCAGGGTGTATTGAGTATCTGGTTTTATGAGCTTCTCTAAGTACCATTTCTCTCATATCTCCAAATTTTGGTACCCAAATTCTTTCAGCCCTATACCGGGTTCCATCTTTCCGAATATTAAGATGCATCTCCGATCCTTTAGGTATTTCATCCTTTAAATTTCCCTCTTTTAAAACTCCTCGTTGCGCCTCCTTTATTTGAGTAGTAAGGTTATTGTGAATCATTATATTCATAGCTTTTACTCGAATGGGTTCTCTGTCCTTTCTACTCAAAGCGTCAGCTACCACATTCACCTTCCCCGGGTGGTAACGAATCTCAAAGTCGTAATCATTCAACAATTCAATCCACCTGCGCTGCCTCATGTTCAGTTATTTCTGATTAAATATGTGTTGAAGACTTTTGTGATCGGTATATATAATACTTTTAACCCCATATAAGTAGTGCCTCCAAGTCTTTAATGCAAAAACAACCGCGCCTAATTCCAAATCATGTGTCGTATAATTCTGCTCGTGAATCTTAAATTGTCTAGACGCATAAGCAATTACCTTCGTTCGTTGCATTAATACACAACCGAGACCTTACTTTGAAACGTCACAATATATCACAAAATCATCATTCCCTTCAGGTAATGACAATATAGGTGCCGTAGTTAACTTTTTCTTTAACAATTGAAATGCTTTCTCTTGTTCATCCTTCCATTCAAATTTCCTCCCTTTATGCGTTAATGCAGTCAAGGGTTTTGCTATTCTGGAAAAATCTTGGATGAACCTTCTGTAGTAACCAGCTAGTCCTAAAAATTGGCGTATATGCTTTGGAGTTTTCGGGGTTTCCCATTTTTCAATGGTTTCAATCTTTGCTGGATCCACCTGAATACCTTCTTTGTTCACTATGTGACCAAGGAATTGAACTTCTTCCAACCAAAATGCACACTTTGAAAACTTACAGTACAGTTTTTCTTTTCTCAGCAACTCTAGCACTTTTCTTAAATGTTCTTAATGCTCTTGATCATTCTTCGAGTAATTAAGTATGTCATCGATGAAAACAATGACAAACTTGTCAAGATATGGCCTACACTCTCGGTTCATGAGGTCCATGAACGCAGCTGGTGCGTTCGTCAATCCAAACAGCATAACCATAAACTCGTAATGACCGTAACACGTTCTAAAAGCAGTCTTTGGAATATCATCCTCCTTCACCCGCATTTGATGATACCCAGAACGTAAATCAATCTTCGAATAAACTGACGAGCCTTGTAGTTGATCAAATAAGTCATCGATTCTCGGTAGTGGGTAGCGGTTCTTGATGGTAAGTTTGTTCAACTCTCGGTAGTCGATACATAACCTAAATGTACCATCCTTCTTCTTGACAAACAAAACAGGAGCTCCCCACGGTGATGTGCTTGGTCAAATGAAACCACGCTCTAAAAGTTCTTGTAATTGGCTCTGAAGTTCCTTCATTTCGCTAGGTGTGAGTCTGTATGGAGCACGAGCTATTGGTGCAGGTCCCGGTACAAGGTCTATTTGAAATTCAACGGATCGATGTGGGGGTAATCCCGGTAATTCTTTCAGAAATACATCTAGAAATTCTTTTGCGACGGGAACATCATTGATGTTCTTTTCTTCAGAATTGACTTTCTCGACGTGTGCTAGCACATCATAGTAAACCTTTTCTTATTAGTTTTTGTGCCTTCAGGTTACTAATAAGATTTAACTTCGCGTTGCTCTTTTCTCCTTACACCATTAAGGGTTTTCCTTTTTCTCGTATAATGCGAATTGCATTTTTGTAACAAATGATCTCTGCTTTTACTTCTTTCAACCAGTCCATACCGATTATCACATCAAAACTCCCTAACTCTACTGGTATCAAGTCAATCTTAAATGTTTCGCTAACTAGTTTAATTTCTAGATTCCGACATATATTATCTGCTGTAATTAATTTACCGTTTGCTAATTCGAGTAAAAATTTATTATCCAATGGCGTCGGTGAAAAACTTAGTTTAGTACAAAAATCTCTACTCATATAGCTTCTATCCTCACCCAAATCAAATAAAACATAAGCAGATTTATTGTCAATGAAAAACGTACCCGTAACAAGCTCCGGGTCTTCCTGCGCTTCTGCCGTATTAATATTGAAAACTCTTCCGCGGCCCTGCCCATTAGTATTCCCCTGATTTGGGCAATTTCTACTAAAGTGGCCCGGTTTTCCACATCCAAAACAAACTATGGCGGTATTATTTGTTCCGACATTATTTGTTCCTTTAGTTCTGTTATGCATTGGTCCGTAGAATTCGCACTTCTTCGCGCTATGACCATTTCTTTTACACCTGTTGCAAAATGTCGTTCAGAACCCCAGGTGATGCTCTTCACATCTTTGGCATGGTTGTTTTTGGTTTTTGTTGCCATTGTTGTTATTGAGATTGTTGTTGGGATTGTTATTGTTGCTGTTGTTGTTGTTATTGTTGTTGGGATGGTTATTATAGTTGTTGTTGAGACGTTTGTTGAAGTTGTTGTTGCGATTGATGTTGCCGTTATTGGGATAGTTATTACGATTGTGGTTATGATTGTTGTTGTTGTATTCGTGACTCTTGTCATTGGTTTCTTTCCACTTTCTCTTGACTTATTTCATGTTAGCCTCTTCGATCGCCTGCTCTTTAATCCTTCCTTCGATTTGGTTCACTAATTTGTGAGCCATTCGACTTGCCTTTTGTATGGAGGTGGGTTCGTGTGAACTCACATCTTCTTGAATTCTTTCCGGTAACCCTTTTACAAATGCATCGATCTTCTCTTCTTCGTCTTTGAATGTTATGGGACACAATAGGCACAATTCTGTGAATCGTCATTCGTACGTGGTGATATCGAACCCTTGCGTTCATAATCCTCTAAGCTCTACCTTGAGCTTATTGACCTCGTTCCTGGGATGATACTGCTCATTCATCAATTGCTTGAATGCTGACCATGGTAGTGCGTAAGCAGCATCTTGTCCTACCTGCTCGAGATAGGTATTCCACCATGTTAACGCCGTACCTGTGAAGGTATGCGTAGCGTACTTAAATTTGTCCCCTTCAGTACACTTACTTATGGCAAACACCAATTCGACCTTCTCGGTCCACCGTTTCAATCCAATTGGTCCTCCAGTTCCATCAAATTCCAAAGGTTTGCAGGCAGTGAATTCTTTGTAGGAGCATCCTACATGATTTCTTGCGGAATTAGTTCCACTGCTAGATCCAGAGTTATTGTTATTTTACATCGCAGCCTGCACTGTGGCTATGTTCGCAGCAAGGAAAACACGGAAGTCTTCCTCACTCATGTTCAAGTTCTGACGAGTCGCCGGTGCCATTTCCTTCAAAAATAGCCAAAAGAATTGAGTTAATCATATAGAATTTAAGAGTAGTCAATAGTATTTCATAGCATAATATGAACTTATTTATTAAAGATTTTTCTTCATATTAGCATTTTATAGTTTTAATTCAGGTAGTACCTACCCGTTAAGTTCATACTTAGCAGCTATTATACAATTCAACTACTATGATTCCATATGAAAAACTTATTACAATAATATTTCGCGTTCAAACTTTATACAATATTTTACAAACTTATAATACCGCTATAATACATATAGGATGAAATATAGCACATAATAACTTTGCTACTCGGCAACTATGAAGGCAATTCTAGTTAATACGCAAGTTGTTCAGCAAAAGAAATAAATACACGTAATTCATAAGTCCAGAAACAAGTCATGCATTCTGGTTTTACTAAGACGACTTCCCATCCTTTGTCTTATGGAAAGTAACCGTTATGACCATTGGCTAGACAGCATGTTGTAATGTCATCAAAAGGACGAGGGTTTCGTAATGCCCAACAGCCTCGTAGCAATCTAAAAACGTTGTTTCTTACCCCAACTACTGAGTCCGTTACTTGTGAGAATGTTTTATTTAACAATTTCAACCCAATGTTCTTTTTCTCAATTTGATGAGAAGCGAATATTATTAACACGTAAGCATAACATGCTTCTTTATGTTGCATGTTAGAAGCTCTTTCTAAAGAATGGAGTCCTATGTTGGGATATGTTGAGGCAAAATAGGTTCGTAACCCGTAGCGTAAAATTGCATCTGGGTTTCCCGCACTAAATGCCTTAAAGAAAACTTGGCGTAACTTAAAGTCTCCCCAATGTGATATACCCCATCTTTCAAAGGAAAGTCTTTTATATACTAAGGCATAGCTGGAATGTGTTTCAAACGTTTGACAAACTAATTTTTCCGTAACTAATTATGCTGATGAATTCTGCCCGACTCTAGACAAGATTTCATCAATCATATCTCCTGGTAGGTCTTCTAAAATTTTTAGTTGTCTATCCTTAACGTCCATTTTGTGTTTTTATACTGTAAAATAGAAAAGGATTAGATTTGTAAAAGATAATTAACAAACAATACAAGCAATTTTTACATAGAACATAAAAGGATAAGCACACTACAATACATATAGTACACAACATGATTACAACCCTCTAATCTGAATCACTGGTTTCTTCTTCTTCGGACTTGGTTCGTTTTCCTAATTTTCTAGGGATATATGGTGTTCCTCTGATACGAGCCGTCGTTTTCCACAATGGTTTAGAAAAACCTGGTGGTTTAGAGGTTCCCGGGTTATTGTTACAATTTAGGAAATACGGACGTTGCCGATACATATAAAGTTCATCGAGGTTGGAATCAGGTTTCTCTATTTTTATACCTTTTCCCTTATTATTTTCTTTTACTTTATTAAATTTGGTCGAGGTAATTTCTATAACATCATCGGAATCATCATCGGGATCCGATTCATCGAAAAATTGGTAATCTTCCCAATATTTTGCTTCCTTGGCGGAAACACCATTGACCATTATTGACTTTGGTCCGTTGGTTGAGGATTTTCTTTTATTTAATCGATTTACAGTAGGTATTAATATTTCTTCCTCCGGAACCTCTTCTTCTTCCGGTTCCTCTTCTTCCGGTTCCTCCTCTTCCGGTTCCTCTTCTTCCGGTTCCTCTTCTTCCGGTTCCTCCTCTTCCGGTTCCTCTTCGGGAATTTGTGAATCTTCCCAAAGTATATTCGACTCTTCATTATTATTAGGTGAGTTGATGGGATTTGTACTAGTGGTAGACATCTATCAAACAATATCAAACACATTAAGAGGTTAATATATCACATAATATTTACATGTTAATAATATATAGTTTCCAACAAAAGTGTTAAGCAATCATTTTTAGAGAAAACACGGTCGAAGTCCAGACTCACTAATGCATCCTAACAAACTCAATAAGACACACTAATGCAAATTTCTGGTTCTCTAAGACCAACGCTCGGATACCAACTGAAATGTCCCGTTTATATTGATTATAAACGTTCCATATGAATTGATTTCGTCGCGAGGTTTTGACCTCTATATGAGACGTTTTTCAAAGACTGCATTCATTTTAAAACAACCATAACCTTTCTTTTATCGATAAAGGTTTAAAAAGCATTACGTAGATTATCAAATAATGATAACCTAAAATATACCGTTTACACACGACCATTACATAATGGTTTACAATAAGAATATATTACATCAAAAATAAGTTTCTTGGATGCAGTTTTTACACAATATCATACAAGCATGGACTCCAAATCTTGTCCTTATTTTGGTATGCAACAACGGAAGCTCTTAATAATCACCTGAGAATAAACATGCTTTAAACGTCAACAAAAATGTTGGTGAGTTATAGGTTTAACCTATATATTTATCAAATCATAATAATAGACCACAAGATTTCATATTTCAATACATCCCATACATAGAGATAAAAATCATTCATACGGTGAACACCTGGTAACCGACATTAACAAGATGCATATAAGAATATCCCCTATCATTCCGGGACATCCATCGGACATGATAAAACAACATCGAAGTACTAAAGCATCCGCTACAACAGATGGGGTTTGTTGGGCCCAATAGAACTATCTTTAGGATTCGCGTCAATTAGTAGACTGGTTTACTAATTCTTAGGTTACCAAGTAAAAGGGTCATATTCGGCTTCGATCGTTCAACCATAGAAAGTAGTTTCATGTACTTGTGTCTATTTTGTAAAACATTTATAAAGCTGCATGTATTCTCATCCCAAAAATATTAGATTTTAAAAGTGGGACTATAACTCACTTTCACAGATTTTTACTTCGTCGGGAAGTAAGACTTGGCCACTGGTCGATTCATGAACCTATAACAAATATGTACATATATATCAAAGTATGTTCAAAATATATTTACAACATTTTTAATAAGTTTTAATGTTTTAAGTTTATTAAGTCAGCTGTCCTCGTTAGTAACCTACAACTAGTTGTCCATAGTTAGATGTACAGAAATAAATTGATATATATTATCTTGACCCAATCCACGACCCAGTTTATACATGTCTCAGGCTAGATCACAACTCAAAGTATATATATTTTTGGAATCAACCTCAACCCTGTATAGCTAACTCCAACATTACTGCATATAGAGTGTCTATGGTTGTTCCAAATAATATATATAGATGAGTCAATATGATATGTAAAAACATTTGCATACGTGTCTATGGTATCCCAAGATTACATAATATATTAGAATATATGTATTATACAATATAAGTTAGCTAGGATATGATTAATATAGATTTGTTACAAATTTTCACGTAGCTACAACAAGTAAAAATATTCAATCTTGTTTTACCCATAACTTCTTCGTTTTAAATCCGTTTTGAGTGATTCAAGTTGCTATGGTTTCATATTGAACTTAAGTTTATGAATATAAATAGAAAAAGTGTAAGTTTATAGTCGGAAATACAGGTTAAAAGTCGTTTTTGTAAAGATAGTCATTTCAATCGAAAAAATGACGTCTAGATGACCATTTTGAAAAACATACTTCCACTTTGAGTTTAACCATGATTTTTGGATATAGTTTCATGTTCATAAGAAAAATCATTTTCCCAGAAGAATAACTTTTAAATCAAAGTTTATCATAGTTTTTAATTAACTAACCCAAAACAGCCCGCGGTGTTACTACGACGGCGTATATCCGGTTTTACGGTGTTTTTCGTGTTTTCAGATTTTAAATCATTAAGTTAGCATATCATATAGATATAGAACATGTGTTTAGTTGATTTTAAAAGTCAAATTAGAAGGATTAACTTTTGTTTGCGAACAATTTTAGAATTAACTAAACTATTTTCTAGTGATTACAAGTTTAAACCTTCGAATAAGGTAGCTTTATATATATGAATCGAATGATGTTATGAACATCATTACTACCTCAAGTTTTGTGGATAAATCTACTGGAAATGAGAAAAATAGATCTAACTTTAAAGGATCCTTGGATGGCTTGAAAGTTCTTGAAGCAAAATCATGACACGAAAACAAGTTCAAGTAAGATTTCCACTCGAAATAAGATTGTTAAAGTTATAGAAATTGAATCAAAGTTTGAATATGACTATTACCTTATATTAGAAAGATATCTTACTGTAAATAAGTAATATTTATTGAGGTTGGATGATCAGTCAAAGTGGATTTGCAAGATTGGAAGTAAGCTTGCAAACTTGGAAGTATTCTTGATTTTATGAAACTAGAACTTATAGAATTTATGAAGAACACTTAGAACTTGAAGATAGAACTTGAGAGAGATCAATTAGATGAAGAAAATTGAAGAATGAAAGTGTTTGTAGGTGTTTTTGGTCGTTGGTATATGGATTAGATATAAAGGATGTGTAATTTTGTTTACATGTAAATAAGTCATGAATGATTACTAATATTTTTGTAATTTTATGAGATATTTCATGCTAGTTGCCAAATGATGGTTCCCACATGTGTTCAGTGACTCACATGGGCTGCTAATAGCTGATCATTGGAGTGTATATACCAATAGTACATACATCTAAAAGCTGTGTATTGTACGAGTACGAATACGGGTGCATACGAGTAGAATTGTTGATGAAACTGAACGAGGATGTAATTGTAAGCATTTTTGTTAAGTAGAAGTATTTTGATAAGTGTCTTGAAGTCTTTCAAAAGTGTATGAATATATATTAAAACACTACATGGATATACATTTTAACAGAGTCGTTAAGTCTTCGTTAGTCGTTACATGTAAGTGTTGTTTTGAAACCTTTAGGTTAACGATCATGTTAAATGTTGTTAACCCATTGTTTATTCTATCAAATGAGATGTTAAGTTATTATATTATCTTGATAACATGATGTATTAATATTTCTTAATATGATATATATACAGTTAAATGTTGTTACAACGATAATCGTTACATATATGTCTCGTTTTGAAATCATTAAGTTAGTAGTCTTGTTTTTACATATGTAGTTCATTGTTAATACACTTAATGACATGTTTACTTATCATTTCATGATTAAACATAGTGTATCAATATCTTATTATGATTCATATGTATTTAGTAAGACGTTGTTATAACGATAATCGTTATATATATCGTTTCGAGTTTCTTAATTCAATAAACTCAATTTTATGTATATAACTCATTGTTAAAATACCTAATGAGATACTTACTTATCATAATATCATGTTAACTATATATATAATCATATATATGTCATCATATAGTTTTTACAAGTTTTAACGTTTGTGAATCACCGGTCAACTTGGGTAGTCAATTGTCTATATGAAACCTATTTAAATTAATCAAGTCTTAACAAGTTTGATTGCTTAACATGTTGGAAACACTTAATCGTGTAATTATCAAATTCAATTAATATAAATAAACATGGAAAAGTTTGGGTCACTACATAAAAATCATAAAAAGGTTCCAAGCAAATGAGATCTACAATAATAACTTAGATCTTCAAATATTAAGAAACCTTAAGCTAGAAAGCTTGGATCTTTACAAGATTAATGAGACCATAAGCTAGAAAGCTAAGATCTAGTAAAAGTAATGAGACCATAAGATACAAAGCTAAGATCTTTAAGAAAATAATGAAACCCCAAGCTAGAAAGCTTGGATCTTTAATGTTCTTGAAGATCCTTAAAGCAAAAGGCTAGATCTTCCAGTTTCATGAAGATCATAAACACAAGTTTTGATCTTTTTAACAAAATAAAGGGATCATAAGCTAGAAAACTAAGATCCAACAAAGTAATGAAGATTCAAAGCTAGAAAGCTTGAATCTTTCATGTTCTTGAAGGATTCAAATCAAAGTTTGAATCTTCAAGATATAATAAGATCAAGAAGCTAAAAAGCTTGATCCTTGTATGATGATGATGTCGATGCTATGAAGAAGAAAAGAAGAAGAAGAAAATTTAAAACTTACACTTTTTAGAGTGAGAAAGACTAGAGAGAGAATTAGGGAGTAAGTGTGTGTAAAATGTGAATGAGATCAAGTGTAAAATGTAGAGACCCATCTTAATCCACCTGGATGAAGTCTTCATCAGATGGTCCCATTGTGAGGTTCTGTCCTATATATGCAATGAACGACTCCATGTAATATCTTTAAAATGAGCAAATACACAGCAGAAGATTTCTTTAATACCTGAGAATAAACATGCTTTCAAGTGTCAATCATAAGATAACCGCCATTGTTTGCTGTTTCTTTCTATTATCTGTTTCAAACTACTCACAAAACCACCCTTTTAATTATCACCTTCGGTTACCATCAAAACCCATGATAAAAACTAAACTACTAGTCTACTATGCATGATCATCATCATTATATATATAAATATTTTGTTGTTTACTACTAATCTTCTATTTATTGTTCAACGCCACTCCATCAAACCGTAAACCAACATCAAACTGAAAACCTGCAACTTGTACTATTCTTGCTCCTGTTCCGTTGAAACCCAAAGCAAACTGAATATTTTTGCTACTACACGTTTGCTAATTAACTGCTATTGGACTAGTTATGTTTTTTTTAAATAAGCCGTGAACTTATTTAATTGATTGGGCCGTGAAAATTTTTCTTTCTATTCTTGGCCATGATTAATTTCCATTTGGGCCGAGATCCACTTCGAATTTCTGTTGGGCCGTGTTTTTAGTTGGGCCTTATGTTTCCATTTTTTGTTATTGGGCCGAAATGAAGCATAAACGGGTTATATATTTTGGGGTAATACTGATTCCAAAAAAAATAGAAATAGAGGGATGGTTGACGAGTGTTTGTGTGGAACGAGAGGTCGTGGGTTCAATTCCGGGCAGTGACAGTTTCCTTTATTTTTGAAGCTTATTAATTATCTTAAGGTAGTATTATTGCTATTGTCATTATTATCATTATCATCATCATTATTATTATTATTATTATTATTATTATTATTATTATTATTATTATTATTATTATTATTATTATTATTATTATTATTATTATTATTATTATTATTATTATTATTATTATTATTATTATTATTAGTATTAAGTAATATTATTTTTATTATTATCATTAACACATTATTATTAATAATATTATTATCATTATTATATTTATTAAAATTATTATTATTATTATGATTACAAACATAAACAATATAGATACAAATAATATTTTAGTATTGTTATAATTTTAACAAACAAATGATATTTATATAAAAATATATTTTTACATGTATCATATCTATATTAATATTACATATTGTTTTTTTTTAAATGAAATGTTATTATTATAAAATATTAATTAAATTACATATAATAGATAAACATATTTTAATATAATCATATATATAAATATTAATTATTTATCTAAAGTATATAAAATAGTTATAACTAATTTATTTATTAATATCACATACAAATTATTAATTATACTAATATTAATATATATAATTGCTTGATTGTTATTATATGTTTTAATAAATATATGAATAATATAGGTTCGTGAATCCGAGACCAACCCTACACTTGTTCAATGACGTCATATGTATTTTTACTACAAAATACTGTATGGTGAGTGGTTTCATTTGCTCCATTTTTAAATGCTTTTGCAATATATATTTTTGGGGCTGAGAATACATGCGCAATTTTTTTAAATGTTTTACGAAATAGACACAAGTAATTGAAACTACATTATATGGGTGAATGATCGAAGCTGAATATGCCCCTTTTGCTTGGTAACCTAAGAATTAGTAAACCGATCTACTAATTGACGTGAATCCTAAAGATAGATCTATTGGGCCTAACGAACCCCATCTAAAGTACCAGATGCTTTAGTACTTCGATGTTGTTTTTATCATGTTCGAAGGATTTCTCGGAATGATAGGGGATATTCTTATATGCATCTTGTTAATGTCAGTTACCAGGTGTTCACCATATGAATGATTTTTGTCTCTATGCATGTGACGTATATTTATGAGAACTGGAAATGAAATTCTTGTGGTCTATTAAAATGATGAAAATGAATGATTATGATAAACTAATGAACTCACCACACTTTTGGTTGACACTTTAAAGCATGTTTATTCTCAGGTATTAAAGAAATCTTTCGCTGTGCATTAGCTCATTTTAGGGATATTACTTGGAGTCATTCATGGCATATTTTGAAAGACATTGCATTCGAGTCGTTGAATTCAACAAGATTATTATGAAGTCAATTATAGTTGGATGTATTATGAAATGGTATGCATGCCATCAACTTTCGATGTAATGAAAGTTTGTCTTTTAAAAACGAATGCAATGTTTGTAAAATTGTATCATATAGAGGTCAAGTACCTCGCGATGTAACCAACTATTGCGAATCGTTTGTAATCGATATGGACTTCGTCCGGATGGATTAAGACGGGTCGCTTCATAAAATGGATGAGATTTTCTTGGTATTTATAGTGGGATGGGGTGGTGGTAGCCGTGGGTTTCAAGGGGGACAAGGGGGATACCTTTTTGCTTTTTGGTTAGTGGTGGTCTAAAGGTGGTGCTAGTTGTTAGGATCCCATGCAACATTTGTGATTATGGTGAACAAAAATGCTAGTATGTTGACCCTTATAAATGGGTTTTTGTCCTACATTTACATGGGTCATAAACTTATAAAAATTGGGCTAATTAAATAGTCCATTAGCTAGAGTAGGGTGAGCTTAAGTCCAACAAGGTAGAAAGTCCAACAAGACTAACTAGTGAGCATAAGTAAATTACTAAGCGTAATTAAGCAACCAAAAACCTAAGTAATTGTTATTAGGAAATAACAATTAGTATTACGTAGTCGTAATATTCCAATTACGACAAAAGTTAAACGACGTCAAGTTACACTAACGGTTATAAAATCATTCGGGGATCAAGTTAAGTAACTAAGTACTTAATGGCACGTTGTAAGGTACGAACGAAAGTAATTAATCATGAAATGAGATCCCAGAATATAAACCAACACAGTACGCACAAATACGCAGTTTTGCAGAAAGTAACAAACACAAAAGTAAGTCGAAAAAGTCGGGTCGTTACAGGTATGGCAACAGAATTGTGTGCCAATCCATGCCACGTGTCGCTATTTTGTTGGGTGTGATTTCTATCCGTTTGGCAAATTAAAAAATATTAATCATATATTATTTCTCCTATATATACACCTTTATTTTACTCATTCTAACAAATCTTTCTTTCAATCTTATTATTCTTTTTCAACTTAACATACACTATAAAATTTCATAATGGATAAAACATTCAAGATGCTCGAGTTTACTATTCATGACGATTCGGATGATGAAAAAATTTCTAAATTTGTTAGTAGTTTGGCGGAAGAAGAAGTGGAGGGAGAAGCTAGTAGTTCGCGAGTCCCTCGAACCCGGGTTTATATTCTAAGGGAGCGTGAAAGAGTGGCTGAGAGGTTATTCAACGATTACTTTGCGGATTCACCAGTGTATCCGAAAAAAAACTTCAAGCGACGTTTTTGAATGAGTCGTCAATTATTTCTCTGAATTATCGAAGGTATATCTAACTTGAATAGTAGCAATATTCCTGATTATTTTATGTATTTTAGGGAACGTCCCGATGTAGTTGGTCGTCAAAGTTTGACAATACTACAAAAGTGTACTGCTGATGTGTGCAGCGGGGTGTACGTGATAGTACTATATTTTACTACGAAATACGTTACAAATTACACAAGTTTTAATTATTTATTTACAAATGGGATATACCTAAACCTTGCTACAACACTATAGACAGTGTACCTAATCGTAGAGTAGTATAGTTTTTAGTAAGTCCGGTTCGTTCCACAGGGAGCGGGCTTATTGCACACTATATTTTTAAACAACTATATTTGTACAAAATATATATAATTATATATAATAATATATAAAAGGGAGTTTACCGTTTAATGACCGGTTTGTCGATTTATATTTTAAGCGAAGCGTATAGTAAATGACGATATTTAAATAACAATATAAAATAAATAACAATAATTAAAATGACAATAAATAAAAGTACGAGGAAATATGAAATAAAATATATTATGCTTATTTAAAATTCCGTAATCATGATGTTTGACGTGTTGATTTTTAGTTTATTCCCATGGGTTAATTGTTCTTTGTCCTGGATTATTTAATATGCACATACGAATTTGTCCATAATAGTCCATCAGTCATAAATATAAAGAGCGAAAACCTTCGTCGAATTATTCTTATTCCCGAAGTCAAATATTCCAACTATTTGGGGATTCGAATTGTAACAAGGTTTTAATACTTTGTTTAATGAATACACCAGGTTATCGACTGCGTGTAAACCAAGGTTTTACTACTTTGTTAACAATTACACCAATTACCCTTGAATGTAATTCACCTCTGTTTCAACAAGTCTATTAACTATTAATCCAGTTCCGTGTCCGGTAAAATGAATAATTATTGGTATTTATAGATATCCCGCCCACCGTACCCAGTCAAGCGTATGTGGTTATATATAAATACGTCAAATTATAAGTTTGTATATTAAATTAACAAGGTATTGTTTAGTTAATATAAAACCCATTAATAGCCCATAGTCTAATTTCCACAAGTGTCATTCTTTTATCCAAACTCCAATTATGGTACAAAACCCAATTACCCCGTCTTTAATTTTTAGCCCAACATCATGATTACTTCGGCTCAAATAAGCATAATAATAACTTAAGCACGAGACATTAATTTAAAAAGGAGAACATAGATTACATTGATTATTTATCGCGTAGTGGTACACGAACAGAGCTCCGACCTTAAAACCCGTAAAAATAACTTTTACATAACCCAAACTAATCTAATATAACACTAATCTATACTATATATATATATATATATATATATATATATATATATATATATATATATATATATATATATATATATATATATATATATATATATATATTATATATATATTTATTTATATTATACTACGGAGTATTATTATTATTATGTATATATATATTTTTTAAAAACTGCAGAAGCTCGTGGCCTTTTATAGGCATTTTGGAATCTGGCTGCTCCGCGAGTCGTGGAGTTTTTGGCCTTCAAACTCCGCGAGTCTTGGAGTTTGAAAATCCAGCTCACAAACTTTTGGCTCCTAGCTTGTCGACATAATAAATATATAAATATAAAATATAAATAATTAATATAATTATTTATATATTATATTATATTCTTGTGCATAGTAGACTTGTAATTTTTGCACCGTTGCGTCGCGCGTTGAGAGTTGACTCATGTCCCGGTTCTGGATTTTCGAACGTCCTTGCGTACAATTTAATATCTTGTACTTTGCGTTTTGTAACTTGTACTCTTGTCATTTTTAGACGTTTTCATCAATAAATTGAACCACTTGGATTGTATCTTGTACATTTGAGCTTTTTGGTCATTTGCGTCTTCAAATCGTCGTTTTCGCCTTTTGTCTTCGCACTTATTTAATATAAACGATTACAACTTAAAATAGGACAATTACAACTAAATAATTTACATATTGGGAGGATATTTCTACAAAATATATATTTATTTGGAGCACTATCAACTGCGGCCATACGTCAAATGGTGTATGGAAGTACACCTTATTTGTTTGACGAATACATAAAAATTGGTGAGAAAACGGCTGCTTTATGTTCAGATAATATTTGCAAATGCGTATTTCATTTTTTTGCTAGAGAGTATTTGAGAAAGTCAATAGCCGAAGATATTGCTCGGCTTTATAATTTTCACGCCCAAAAACATGGTTTACCAGGTATGCTTGGTAGTATTGATTGTATGCATTGGGAGTGGAAGAATTGTCCCGTTGCGTGGCAAGGACAATATACTAGAGGTGATAAAAAGGGACGTCCATTATGCTTGAAGCAGTCGCCTCTCAAGATTTGTGGATATGGCATGGAATCTTTGGTATGACAGGTGCAAACAACGACATTAATGTTTAAATTATTCACCGTTGTTCAACAGTATAAAGGATGGCATTGCTCCACCTTCACCATTTGATGTAAACGCGCACCACTACAATAGAGGTTATTACCTAGGTGATGGTATATACCCTTATTGGGCTATTGGTCAAAGCACCCCATGCTCCAACCGACGAACCGCGAAAAAAACTTTAAACGGTTTCAAGAAAGTGTAAGAAAATATATTGAGCGTGCATTTGGAGTATTACAGGGTAGATTTGCAATGTTAAAAACTCCGCCGAGATCTTTGAACTTCAACAAAATTGGAAGACATGTGTATGCTTGTCTCGTATTACATAACATGATTCAAGAAAATAACAGTTTTATTATTGGATGAAGAGAAGAAAGAATGATAGAAAGGAACCCACCACGACGGTTAGAAAGGGATTTGAGGGATCGAGATGCATGGGTTAAAGAAATAAGATATAGGCAAGTTCACAAAAAGTTAGAGGCAGATTTAACCAAGCACGTTTGGAACTTATCACCTTACTTTCGTACCACTAATAATAATTAGTAATTTGTTATCTATTTTCGAGTTTCGTTTAGGAATTTCAAATTATGTAATTTTTTATTTTAGTAATTTAAATTAATGTACTTCATGTTGACTTTTTTCATAAAATATAGCCGTTTATTGCATTAATTCCTAAAACGATTACAATAATTCCTAAAAATAGAAAAACAACTTAGTTCCTAAAATGATTCTACCGGCTTTTGTCATCAAACTTAGTCATCAATCTTCATATTAGCAAATATCGTATTGTTGAAACGACGGAGATTCAGGTCTTCCTTCATCTTCACTTTCCTCAATGGCGTAGCTTTCATCCCTAAATTCGGTATAAAGCGTAATTGATTGCTTACATACCAAAGCTCGCCCAATCAAAGCAAACCAATCGTGGTCTTCTTCAAGTAGCGTGGCGGGACCGTTAGATTTTTTGAAATACCAAACTTTTCTGAAAAAAATATGGTATGTCTCCGTGGAGATATTCAAGCAGCTCAAAAATGAATTTTTACGCAAACATTCAACGGGCTCATTTTGAATAATTGAGAGAGTTTTAGGAGAATTGAAGTGTGTGTTATAATTTGAGATGAGTGGGTGTTTATATAGGGGGAAAAAACAAAAACTAGCCGTTTAGAAAGAAAAAAAGAAAAGAAAAAAACGTTCAAATATAGCCTTTGTAATAAAAAATAATTTTAAAATATAAATATAATAAAAATAATAATATAAAACAATTAAATAAAACACAAAAATTAAAAATAAAATGTGCGGGTAATGACGGATAATGGAACCATAGGGAGTGGTCTTAATCCACACAAATAACTCACACGTCCTAGTCATCAAAATGTTCAAAAAGCAACACACGCCTCCAACTCACGCTCCCAACCATTACAAATAGTCTTAAAAAGCTGGGTTTTTTGGGTGAATTATGAGACTGGATGTTTATATTCTAAGCCCAAAATGACATACACCAAGTTAAAATTGGAAACAAATCATTTCTCCATACATTTGTTTATTTTTATATTACTATTTTTTATTTATTTATTTTTATTGTCATACCCTATCTTGTTATAGTCCAAGTTAGGTTGTTTCAATGTTACCAATTTATTTCCATAATATTAAGTTTTCATAAGACTACAGGTATGTCTTTCATCATATTATCTAAGTTAATGTCGATAAGGATATATTTTGTAATTGCTTTATTTTTGTACTATGATTATTAAATGTTACAATATGAATAGAATAGTTTAGTAGTTAATGTATCGAGGGAAAAATAAAGTTTTATAGATAAAAGATTTGAGAAGATGTTTGATTTGTAGTTTTCTAAACATATGTTGGGAAATGGTAACTGTAAAAGGATATATCAATGATGTTGTAATGATTAAGATAGAATTTACAAACCAATGATGTTCTGATACGTCAGCATTCCATCCGTTTTGAAGAACAACAAGAACACTAAGAACGCAAAACCTAACGACATGACTTCAACACGAACACCACTTGATCCAATCACCGAAAACCTTGTCGAGAACATACCACCAACTCAACTAACTTTGGAAGAAGTTTCAATTGAAGAAGAAGAACATGTGAATGCTGATGTACAGAAGAGCATGTGAATGAAACAGCAGCACGTTTAAAGAAAACAATGTTGGACAACTCTAAGGGGCGAATGTGGTAAGCACGAAGGGGAACGCAAAAGATCTCTTTCAAAAGAACATCTGATATGAACACCAAGCATACAAGCAAAGGGAAGACAATTTCTAAACAGCAATGGTTCAAACTATTCAATCAATTGAACACTTTGGTTGATAATTCTGAGCATGAGAATAATGATGAAGGTTTTCTGGAGAATGAGTGGGAATATAGAGAAGAAGAACAAGCATTTATGTCTGAAGAAATGGCAGGAAAATTTTTGGTTGGGATCTTAACAAAGACGGCACCGTTAAAATACAAACAGAAGTTAGCGCAGCTCACCATCCGTGCCACGGCGGTGGATAACTTGTCCGCTCTAATCACAGGGGATGAAGCTATTAAGCCTCCAGCAATGGCAGAATCAACTCAGTGTCTCATCACTCGAATTGCACATTATACGCTTCCAAGAAATTTGGAAATACCATCTATTGGTGTTTATGATGGAACATCTGATCCAAAGGATTTTCTTACTATGTTTGAAGGGGTTATGAGGTTGCAACACACTGGGAGAATGAGCTTGCGTGTCATATGTTTTCTATGGTGTTGCAGAACATGGGAAGAGAGTAGTTTGCAAGTCTATCACACAAAAGCATTACCAGTTTTTTGGACTTGAGGGCCAAGTTTGTTATGCAGTACCAAAGTTTGAGGAGTTGCACATTGTCGCACTTGGATGCACATGAAATTAGTATGCATCAGAATGAGTGTTTAAGCAACTTTATGAAGCGTTATACTGTTGAATGTCAAAAGATACCTGACATACCAGAGTCTCAACTTGTATCTGGTTTAATTTTCTATCTTGACCAGCGTCGATTTTCAAGTTTAGTTCATGCATTACGATATGATGTTCCAAAAACTTTGCATTTTGGTAGTAGCACAAAAACATTTGAGAGCTGGGGAAATGGGACATCAGCGGGTTGAAAGGAACTACAGGCAGCAGAAAGGAGGACGGTACCATGACAGATCTTAGCGTGGGTATGACAATGGTTATCAAAGACAGCAACATGGTTGGAGGGGCAATAATCACCCGAATGATAATTATCACAACCGCAGACCATTAGAAAGACACCTATTAATCATGGCTTTAACAAAGACACCAAAAGAAATCTCGTTCACTGAACCAATCAAGGATACTTTCAATCTCCAGTGCCTATGGAGGAGAGAGAAGGTCCAAAAAGTGATAGGTGGTGTGATTTTGATGAAGCATATGGGCATGAAACAGATAACTGCAGGTATTTAATGAGATAGATCATTGCTAAGATCAAGGCTGGTGAATTAAACCATTTGTTACCTGAAAAATAGTGCAGGAGGAATGACCCGAACAAACGTTTTGCATGGCAGGAAGAGTTGAGACACGACCTGCGGAGTGATTGGAATCGTAGAGAGGAAAGGAAGGATGAAAGGGACCTAACTCCTGATCGACGCATAAATGTCATTTGGAATGAGGGAGAAGATCAAGATCTGGGCGAAGAACGCAATACAGAAGCATGAATGTATGCTCTTATCATTTTCCACACAATTCCAAACTGGCGGCTGTCAGAGGATCCTGTTGTAATCTCTGCATTGATTGCAAACAAGTCCATATCCAGAGTTTACATAGATACTGGCAGTGAAGCTGATATTTTGTGTTTGGATTTCTTCCGGTGTTCTCCATTCAACGTTAAAGATAGGTTACGTCACACAGATTTAAAAAATGCTGGAATCACTAGAGAATCTTTTAGAGAAGTTGGGAGAGTCATGTGATGACCCGGAAATTTCCGACCAAATTTAAACTTAAATTTTATATGGTTTCGACACGATAAGCAAAGTCTGTAATGTTGAGTCTCAAAATTTTTGAACTGTTTCATATATTCAATTACCCTTCGACTGTTCTCGACGATTCACGAACAATTAATTGTAAATAGATATGTGTATATGTATATATAAATAATAATTCGAAATAAAATTTGAAGTATTATATGTTGTTGTTATTAAAAAATTAATAAAATAAAAATAGGATATTATAATAATTATTATTTAAAATATATCTCTACATATAAATAAAGGTATATTAAAAATAAATATTAAATGATTGTAATACTTCTTTGATGTTCCGAATGATATTAAGCAAGCTAAATTCAAACTTATGTAATTTTAAAATAAACGGTGATACGAAAATGTGTTCTATAAATTTTAGGCTTATTAAAAATGTATTTAGGAGCTGTTCGAATCCCCAATTATATTTCATAGCATTCACCACTGGCCAAACCCACTTCAACCCGCCACCCTTATTGATAATGCTAAAAACGAACATATATTTCATAGCATTATCTGTCAAGAAAGACAAGCTTTTGGTTGCAATTGTTCTATTTACAAGTGATATTCGTTTAAATATTAAAAGGTGAAGACAAAAGACAGATTCGACGATTTGAAGATGCAAACGACCAAAAAGCTAAAAAGTACAAAGTACAATCAAAATGGTTCAAATTATTGATGAGAAACGTCGAAAAGTTACAGGAGTAAGAGCCGCGAAACGCAAAGTACAAGATATTAAATAGTACGAAAGGACGTTCGAAAATCCGGAACCGGGACATGAACCAACTATCAACGCGCGACGCAACGGACCTAAAATTACAAGTCAACGATGTACAAGAATATAATATAATATATATATAATTATATAAAATTATATATATTATATTATATATATTAAATTAATCATAGCAGCCCACGTTTTGGAAGCTTTGTGACGAGGAAAAGGTGGCCATGCCATTGCATGGCCACGCAGTGTTAAATCCATGCGGTCGCATGGCACACTGTAGCGTGTCAGGTCCTATAAATTTCGCAGTTTATGGCCGATTTATTTACATCTTTTTCTAATCAATCTCTCACTCTCAATTTATATTTATATTTATATTTATATTTTAATTATAATTTTAATTTTAAGATTAATAATAATAAGGTTATGTTAGCGAATGTTGTAAGTGTGTAAGTCGAAATTCTGTCCGTGTAACGCTACGCTATTATTAATCATTGTAAGTTATGTTCAACCTTTTTAAATTAATGTCTCGTAGCTAAGTTATTATTATGCTTATTTAGCCAAAATAATCGTGATGTTGGGCTAAATATTAAAGACGGGGTAATTGGGCTTTGTACCATAATTATGGTTTGGACAAAAGAACGACACTTGTGGAAATTGGACTATGGGCTATTAATGGGCTTTATATTAACTAAACGATACCTCGTTAATTTAATATAAAGATTACAATTTGATGTATCTATATATAACCACATACGCTTAATCGGGTACGGTGGGCGGGGTATCTATAAATACGAATTATCGTTCATTTTACCGGACACGGGGATGGATTAATAGTTAATGGACTCATTAAAACATGGGTGGATTACATTCAAGGGTAATTGGTGTAATTGTTATCAAAGTAGTAAAACCTTGGATTACACACAGTCGATAACCTGGTGTATTCATTAAATAAAGTATTAAGACCTTGTTACAGTTCGAATCCCCAATTAGTTGGAATATTTGACTTCGGGTATAAGGATAATTTGACGAAGACTCTCGCACTTTATATTTATGACTGATGGACTATTATGGACAAAACCGTATGGACATATCGAATAATCTAGGACAAAGGACAATTAACCCATGGTAATAAATTAAAATCAACATGTCGAACATCATGATTATGGAAATTTAAATAAGTATAATTCCTTTATTTTATATCTTATAGCATTTTTAATTATCGTACTTTTAATTACCGCAATTTTATTTTACCGTCATTTTATTTATTGCACTTTAATTTAATGCACTTTAATTATTGTCATTTACTTTACACTTTAAATTAAGTTATATTTATTTTTAATATTTTACATTAGGTTTTAACTGCGACTTATGACATAAAATCGACAAACCGGTCATTAAACGCTATATATATATATATATATATATATATATATATATATATATATATATATATATATATATATATATATATATATATATATATATATATATATATATATATATATATATATATATATATATATATATATATATATATGTAGTGACCCGAACTTTTCCATGTTTATATATATTAATTGAGATTGATATTTACATGACTAAATGTTTCCAACGTGTTAAGCAATCAAACTTGTTAAGACTTGATTAAATGAAATAAGTTTCATATAGACAATTGATCACCCATGTTGACCGGCGATTCACGAACGTTACAAAATTGTAAAAATTACATGTTGTGGTATATATATAGACATATATATACGGTTAACATAAGATTATGATGAGTAAGTATCGCACTAAGTATATTAACAATGTGTGATATACATAAGAAATGAGATTACTAAGTTAAGAAACTAGAAATGATATATATAACGATTATCGTTATGATAACGTCTACTAAATACATATGTATCATATTAAGATTTTGATACACTATATTTAACATGATAAAATGATATTTAAATATATCATTAGGTGTGTTAACAATGAACTACATATGTAAAAACAAGACTAGTAACCCAAGAATTACGAAACGAGACTTATATGTAACGATTATCGTTGTAACGATATTTTAATGTATATATCATATTAAGAGATATTCATACATCATAATATCATGATAATATAATAATTTAACATCTCATTTTATATAATAAACATTGGGTTAACAACATTAATTGAGATCGTTAACTTAAAGGTTTCAAAACAACACTTACATGTAACGACTAACGAAGACTTAACGACTCCATTAGAATGTATATACATGTTTTGTTTTGATATGTATTCTTACAATTTTGAAAGACTTTAAGACACATATCAAAATACTTCTACTTAACAAAAATGCTTACAATTACATCCTCGTTCAATTTCATCAACAATTCTACTCGTATGCACCCGTATTCGTACTCGTACAATACACAGCTTTTAGATGTATGTACTATTGGTATATACACTCCAATTATCAACTCTTAGCAGCCCATGTGAGTCACCTAACATATGTGGGAACCATCATTTGGCAACTAGCATGAAATATCTCATAAAATTATAAAAATATGAGTAATCATTCATGACTTATTTACATGAAAACAAAATTACACATCCTTTATATCTAATCCATATACCAACGACCAAAAACACCTACAAACACTTTCATTCTTCAATTTTCTTCAACTACCAAAAACACCTACAAACACTTTCATTCTTCAATTTTCTTCAACTAAGTGATCTCTCTCAAGTTCTATCTTCAAGTTCTAAGTGTTCTTTATAAATTCCATAAGTATAGTTTCATAAAAATCAAGAATACTTCCAAGTTTGCAAGTCTACTTCCAAGCTTTCTAATCCATTCCAAGTAATCATCTAAGATCAAGGAACCTTTGTTATTTACAGTAGGTTATCTTTCTAATTCAAGATAATATTCATATTCAAACTTTGATTCAATTTCTACAACTATAACAATCTTATTTCGAGTGAAAATCTTACTTGAACTGTTTTCGTGTCATGATTTTGTTTCAAGAACTTTCAAGCCATCCAAGGATCCTTTGAAGCTAGATCTATTTTTCTAATTTCTTGTGGTTTTATCCAGAAAACTTGAGGTAGTAATGATGTTCATAACATCATTCGATTCATACATATAAAGCTATCTTATTCGAAGGTTTAAACTTGTAATCACTAGAACATAGTTTAGTTAATTCTAAACTTGTTCGCAAACAAAAGTTAATCCTTCTAACTCGACTTTTAAAATCAACTAAACACATGTTCTATATCTATATGATATGCTAACTTAATGATTTAAAACCTGGAAACACGATGAACACCATAAAATCTGATATACGCCATCGTAGTGAAATCGGGGGCTGTTTTGGTTGGATAATTAAAAACTATGATAAACTTTGATTTAAAAGTTGTTCTTCTGGGAAAATGATTTTTCTTATGAACATGAAACTATATCCAAAAATCATGGTTAAACTCAAAGTGAAAGTATGTTTTCCAAAATGGTCATCTAGACGTCGTTCTTTCGACTGAAATGACTACCTTTACAAAAACAACTTGTCACCTGTAATTCTGACTATAAACTTATACTTTTTCTATATTGATTCATAAAGTTAAGTTCAATATGAAACCATAGCAATTTGATTCACTCAAAACGGATTTAAAATGAAGAAGTTATGGGTAAAACAAGATTGGTTATTTTTGCTTGTTGTAGCTACGTGAAAATTGGTAACAAATCTATATTAATCATATCCTAGCTAACTTATATTGTATTATACATGTATTCTAATATATTATGTAATCTTGGGATACCATAGACACGTATACAAATGTTTTGACATATCATATCGACCCATCTATATATATTATTTGGAACAACCATAGACACTCTATATGCAGTAATGTTGGAGTTAGCTATACAGGGTTGAGGTTGATTCCAAAAATATATATAGTTTGAGTTGTGATCTAGCCTGATACGTGTATACACTGGGTCGTGGATTGATTCAAGATAATATATATCGATTTATTTCTGTACATCTAATTATGGACAACTAGTTGTAGGTTACTAACAAGGACAGCTGACTTAATAAACTTAAAACAGTAAAACGTATTAAAAAAATTGTAAATATATTTTGAACATACTTTGATATATATGTACATATTTGTTATAGGTTCGTGAATCGACCAGTGGCCAAGTCTTACTTCCCGACGAAGTAAAAATCAGTGAAAGTGAGTTATAGTCCCACTTTTAAAATATAATATTTTTGAGATGAGAATACATGCAGGTTTTATAAATGATTTACAAAATAGACACAAGTACGTGAAACTACATTCTATGGTTGAATTATCGAAATCGAATATGCCCCTTTTTATTAAGTCTGGTAATCTAAGAATTAGGGAACAGACACCCTAATTGACGCGAATCCTAAAGATAGATCTATTGAGCCTAACAATCCCCATCCAAAGTACCGGATGCTTTAGTACTTCGAAATTTATATCATATCCGAAGGGTGTCCCGGAATGATGGGGATATTCTTATATATGCATCTTGTTAATGTCGGTTACCAGGTGATCACCATATGAATAATTTTTATCTCTATGTATGAGATGTATATTGAAATATGAAATCTTGTGGTCTATTATTATGATTTGATAATATATAGGTTAAACCTATAACTCACCAACATTTTTGTTGACGTTTTAAGCATGTTTATTCTCAGGTGATTATTAAGAACTTTCGCTGTTGCATACTAAAATAAGGACAAGATTTGGAGTCCATGCTTGTATTATATTATGTAAAAACTGCATTCAAGAAACTTATTTTTGATGTAATATATTCTTATTGTAAACCATTATGTAATGGTCGTGTGTAAACGGTATATTTTAGATTATCGTTATTTGATAATCTACGTAATTCTTTTAAACCTTTATCGATAAAATAAAGGTTATGATTGTTTTAAAAATGAATGTAGTCTTTGAAAAACGTCTCATATAGAGGTCAAAACCTCGCGACGAAATCAATTAATATGGAATGTTTATAATCAATATGAACGGGACATTTCAGTTGGTATCAGAGCGTTGGTCTTAGAGAACCAGAAAATTTGCATTAGTGTGTCTTATCGAGTTTGTTAGAATGCATTAATGAGTCTGGACTTCGACCATGTTTTCTTTAAAAATGATTGCTTAACATTTTTGTTGGAAACTATATATTATTAATATGTAAATGTTATGTGATATATTAATCTCTTAACATGTTTGATATTGTGTGATAGATGTCCACCTCTAGCACAAATCCCATTGACTCACCTAATAATAACGAAGAGTCGAATATATATTGGCAAGATTCACAAGTTCCCGAAGAATCGGAAGAAGAGGAACCGGAACCGGAAGAAGAGGAACTGAAAGAAAAGGAACCGGAAGAAGAAGAGGTTCCGCAGGGGGGAATAGTAGGAAACACAGAAAACCGGTCAAATAAAAGAAAATCCTCAACCAATGGACCAAAGTTAATAATGGTCAATGGTGTTTCCGCTAAGGAAGCAAAATATTGGGAAAATTATCAATTTTCCGATGAATCGGATCCTGATGAGGATTCCAATGATGTTATAGAAATTACCCCGACCCAATTTAATGAGGCAACAAAAAGTACTAAGGGAAAGGGCATCAAAATAGAAAAATATGATTCTGACCACGATGAACTTTATATGTACCGTCAACACCCGTATTTTCAATATCGTGACAATAACCCGGGAACCTCTAAACCACCAGATTTTCCTAAACCAATGTGGAAAACGACGACTCGTATTAGAGGAACATCATATATCCCTAGAAGATTAGGAAAAAGAACCAAGTCCGAAGAAGAAGAAACGAGTGATTTAGATTAGAAGGTTGTAATCATGTTGTGTATTATATGTATTGTAGTGTCCTTGTACTTTTATGTTCTATGTAAAAATTTCTTGTACTATGTGTTAATTATCTTTTACGAATCTAATCCTTGTCTATTTTACAGTATAAAAACAAAATGGACGTTAAGGGTAGACAACCGAATATTTTAGAAGACCTACCAGAGGATATGATTGAGGAAATCTTGTCTAGAGTCGGTCAGAATTCATCAGCACATTTAGTTATGGTGAGATTAACTTGTCAAACATTTGAAAGACTCTCCAGAAATGCCTTAGTTTATAAAAGGCTTTCCTTTGATAGGTGGGGTATATCACATTGGGAAGACCGTAAGTTACGCCGTGTTTTCTTTAAAGCGTTAAATGCGGGGAACCCAAATGCAATTTTACGCTACGAGTTAAGAACCTATTTTGACTCAACATATCCCAACATAGGATTTCATGAATTAGAAAGAGCTTCTAACATGCAACATAAAGAAGCATGTTATGCTTACGGGTTAGTGATGTTCGCTTCTTACCAAAGTGAGAAAAAGAACATCGGATTGCAACTTTTAAATAAAACCTTCCCACAAGTGACGGATTCAGTAGTTGCAGTGAGAAACAAGGTTTTTAGATTATTACGGGGCTGTTGGACATTACGAAACCCTCGTACTTTTGACGACATTACAACATGCTGCCTAGCTAATGGTCATAACGGTTATTTTCCACAAGACCAAGGATGGGAAGTCGTCTTAGTAAAACCAGAATGCATGACTTGTTTCTGGACTTATGAATTATGTGTCTTTATTTTCTTTGCTGAACAACTTGCATATTAACTAGATTTATCTTCAAAACTGTCCTGTATCATAGTGTACTATATTTCATGTTATATGTAATATAGCAAAGTTGTAAGTTTGAAGAATATTTGTATGTGATATATTATTATAATCAAGTTTTTCATATGGAATTGTAGTAGTTGAATTGTATATTAGCTACTAAGTATGAACTTAACGGGTAGGTAGTACCCGAATTTAAAATTATAAAACGCTAATATGAAGAAAAAGCTTTTATAAATGAGTTCATATTATGCTACGAGATACTATTGACTACTCTTAATATTCTGTATGATTAAATTGTTTCATTTGACTATTTTGA
The DNA here is from genome assembly GCF_046630445.1 of Rutidosis leptorrhynchoides. Classification (NCBI taxonomy): domain Eukaryota; kingdom Viridiplantae; phylum Streptophyta; class Magnoliopsida; order Asterales; family Asteraceae; genus Rutidosis; species Rutidosis leptorrhynchoides. The sequence continues at coordinate 232,917,633 of NC_092340.1, forward strand.
AGGAAATGGCACCGACTACTCGACACACCTTGAATATGAGCGAAGAGGAATTTCGTGCCTTTCTTGCTTCAAACATAGCCGCAGTACAGGCCGCGCTACATACCAACAATAACTCTGAATCTAGCAATGCAGCTAACGACGCAAGAAATCGTGTAGGATGCTCCTACAAAGAATTCACTGCCTGCAAACCTTTGGAATTTGATGGAATCGAAGGACCAATTGGATTGAAACGGTGGACCGAGAAAGTCGAATCGGTGTTTTCCATAAGTAAGTGTACTGAAGGAGACAAAGTGAAGTACGCTACGCATACCTTCACATGTATTGCGTTAACATGGTGGAATACCTATCTAGAGCAAGTGGGACAAGATGCTGCTTACGCGCTACCGTGGTCAGATTTCAAGCACTTGATGAACCAGAAGTACCATCCCAGAATCGAGGTCAATAAGCTCAAGTCAGAAATTAGAGGGTTACGAACACAGGGATTCGATATTACTTCGTATGAAAGACAATTCATAGAATTGTGCCTATTGTGTTCGAGAGCGTTCGAAGATGAGGAAGATAAGATCGACGCGTTTGTGAAAGGGTTACCTGAGAGAATCCAAGAAGATATAAGTTCACACGAGCCTGCCTCCATACAAAAGGCATGTAGAATGGCTCACAAACTAGTGAACCAGATTGAGGGAAGAATTAAAGAACAGGTGACCGAAGAGGCCAACGTGAAGTTAGTCAAAAGAAAGTGGGAGGAAAACGGTGATAAGAGTCACCAAAACAACAACAACTATCCCAATAATCGCAATATCAATCGCAACTACAACAAATGGCACAACAACAACAACAACAACAACAATCATCCCAACAACAATAACAACCGCAACAACAACAACAATCTGAAGCAGCTATGCCAAAGGTGTGAAAAGTATCACTCGGGGTTTTGCACCAAATTTTGCAACAAGTGTAAAAGAAATGGTCATAGCGCGGCGAAGTGTGAGGTCTACAGACCAGGGGTTAACAGAACGAAAGGAACAAATGGTGTCGGAACGAGTAATGGCGGAGCAAGTTATGCCAATGTAGTTTGTTATAAATGTGGAAAACTGGGTCACATTATTAGAAATTGCCCGAACCAAGAGAACACGAATGGACAAGGGCGCGAAAGAGTTTTCAATATTAATGCGGCAGAGGCACAGGAAGACCCGGAGCTTGTTACGGGTACGTTTCTTATTGACAATAAATCTGCTTACGTTTTATTTGATTCGGGTGCAGATAGAAGCTATATGAGTAGAGATTTTTGTGCTAAATTAAGTTGTCCATTGACGCCATTAGATAGTAAATTTTTACTCGAATTAGCAAACGGTAAATTAATTTCAGCAGATTATATATGCCGGAATCGAGAAATTAAACTGGGTAGCGAAATATTTAAGATTGATTTGATACCAGTAGAGTTAGGGAGTTTTGAAGGCACAAAAACTAATAAGAAAAGGTTACTATGCTGTTCTAGCACACGTCGAGAAAGTACAAACTGAAGAAAAGAGCATCAGTGATGTTCCCGTCGCAAAAGAATTTCCCGATGTATTTTCGAAAGAATTATCGGGATTACCCCCACATATATCCGTTGAATTTCAAATAGACCTTGTACCAGGAGCTGCACCAATAGCTCGTGCTCCTTACAGACTCGCACCCAGCGAGATGAAAGAACTACAAAGCCAACTGCAAGAACTATTAGAACATGGTTTCATTCGACCAAGCACATCAACATGGGGAGCTCCTGTTTTGTTTGTCAAGAAGAAGGATGGTACATTTAGGTTATGTATTGACTACAGAGAGTTGAACAAACTTACCATCAAAAACCGTTATCCACTACCGAGAATTGACGACTTATTTGATCAACTACAAGGCTCGTCGGTTTATTTGAAAATTGATTTACGTTCTGGATATCATCAAATGCGAGTAAAGGAGGAAGATATTCCAAAAACTGCTTTTAGGACGCGTTATGGTCATTACCAGTTTATGGTTATGCCGTTTGGATTGACTAACGCACCAGCTGTGTTCATGGACTTTATGAACTGAGTGTGTAGGCCATATCTTGACAAGTTTGTCATTGTTTTCATCGATGACATACTTATTTACTCAAAGAATGATCAAGAGCACGAAGAACATTTGAGAAAAGTGCTAGAAGTATTGAGGAAAGAAAAACTGTACGCTAAGTTTTCAAAGTGTGCATTTTGGTTGGAAGAAGTTCAATTCCTCGATCACATAGTGAACAAAGAAGGTATCCAGGTAGACCCGGCAAAGATCGAAACCGTTGAAAAGTGGGAAACCCCGAAAACTCCGAAACACATACGCTAGTTTTTAGGACTAGCTGGTTACTACAGAAGGTTCATCCAAGACTTTTCCAGAATAGCAAAACCCTTAACTGCATTAACGCATAAAGGGAAGAAATTTGAATGGAAAGATGAGCAGGAGAAAGCGTTTCAATTGTTAAAGAAAAAGTTAACTACGGCACCTATATTGTCATTACCTGAAGGGAATGATGATTTTGTGATATACTGTGACTCCTCAAAGCAAGGTCTCGGTTGCGTATTAATGCAACGAATGAAAGTAATTGCTTATGCGTCTAGACAATTAAAGATTCACGAACAGAATTATACGACGCATGATTTGGAATTAGGTGCGGTTGTTTTTGCATTAAAGACTTGGAGGGATTACTTATATGGGGTCAAAAGTATTATACATAGCGACCACAAAAGTCTTCAACACATATTTAATCAGAAACAACTGAATATGAGGCAGCGTAGGTGGATTGAATTGTTGAATGATTACGACTTTGAGATCCGTTACCACCCGGGGAAGGCAAATGTGGTAGCCGACGCCTTGAGGAGAAAGGACAGACAACCCATTCGAATAAAAGCTATGAATATAATGATTCACACTAACCTTACTACTCAAATAAAGGAGGCGCAACAAGGAGTTTTAAAAGAGGGAAATTTAAAGGATGAAATACCCAAAGGATCGGAGAAGCATCTTAATATTCGGGAAGATGGAACCCGGTATAGGGCTGAAAGAATTTGGGTACCAAAATTTGGAGATATGAGAGAAATGGTACTTAGAGAAGCTCATAAAACCAGATACTCAATACATCCTAGAACGGGGAAGATGTACAAGGATCTCAAGAAACATTTTTGGTGCCCAGGTATGAAAGCCGATGTTGTCAAATACGTAGGGGAATGTTTGACGTATTCTAAGGTCAAAGTAGAGCATCAGAAACCATCAGGTCTACTTCAATAACCCGAAATCCCGGAATGGTAATGGGAAAACATTACCATGGATTTCATCACTAAATTGCCAAGGACTGTAAGTGGTTTTGATACTATTTGGGTGATAGTTGATCGTCTCACCAAATCAGCATACTTCCTGCCAATAAGAGAAGATGACAAGATGGAGAAGTTAGCACGACTGTATTTGAAGGAAGTCATCTCCAGACATGGAATACCAATCTCTATTATCTCTGATAGGGATGGCAGATTTATTTCAAGATTCTGGTAGACATTACAGCAAGCATTAGGAAATCGTCTAGACATGAGTACTGCCTATCATCCACAAACTGATGGGCAGAGCGAAAGAACGATACAAATGCTTGAAGACATGCTACGAGCATGTGTTATTGATTTCGGAAACAATTGGGATCGACACCTATCATTAGCAGAATTTTCCTACAACAACAGTTATCATTCTAGTATTAAGATGGCGCCATTTGAGGCACTTTATGGTAGAAAGTGTAGGTCTCCGATTTGTTGGAATGAAGTGGGGGATAGACAGATTACGAGTCCGGAGATAATACAAGAAACTACCAAGAAAATCATCCAAATTCAACAACGATTGAAAACCGCCCAGAGTCGACAAAAGAGCTACGCGGACAGTAAAAGAAAAGATATAGAGTTTGAAATTGAAGAAATGGTCATGCTTAAGGTTTCACCTTGGAAAGGCGTTGTTCAATTTGGTAAACGGGGGAAACTAAATCCAAGGTACATTGGACCATTCAAGATTATAGATCGTGTCGGACCAGTAGCTTACCAACTGGAGCTACCTCAACAACTCGCGACTGTACATAACACTTTTCACGTCTCGAATTTAAAGAAATGTTTTGCTAAAGAAGATCTCACTATTCCATTGGACGAAATCTAAATCAATGAAAAACTTCAATTCATTGAAGAACCCGTCGAAATATTGGATCGTGAGGTTAAGAGACTTAAGCAAAACAAGATACCGATTGTTAAGATTCGATGGAATGCTCGTAGAGGACCCGAGTTCACCTAGGAGCATGAAGATCAAATGAAGAAGAAATACCCGCATCTATTTCCAAAAGATTCGTTAACACCTTCAACAGCTTAAAATTTCGGGACGAAATTTATTTAACGGGTAGGTACTGTAGTGACCCGAACTTTTCCATGTTTATATATATTAATTGAGATTGATATTTAAATGACTAAATATTTCCAACGTGTTAAGCAATCAAACTTGTTAAGACTTGATTAAATGAAATAAGTTTCATATAGACAATTGATCACCCATGTTGACCGGCGATTCACGAACGTTACAAAATTGTAAAAATTACATGTTGTGGTATATATATAGACATATATATATGGTTGACATAAGATTATGATGAGTAAGTATCGCACTAAGTATATTAACAATGTGTGATATACATAAGAAATGAGATTACTAAGTTAAGAAACTAGAAATGATATATATAACGATTATCGTTATGATAACGTCTACTAAATACATATGTATCATATTAAGATATTGATACACTATATTTAACATGATAAAATGATATTTAAATATATCATTAAGTGTGTTAACAATGA